>NC_064306.1:31058949-31146453 GCF_023373825.1 Bactrocera dorsalis | reverse complement strand
ACATGCACAAAGCTGCAGAAGTTTAGTAATTAACAAAGCAGACACTTAATTCTACTAAAATGAATTGCAAGTTTTGTTATTAAATTTTCCGCGAACCTTTTACTTGTGGTTTTTCGCAGCACAACATGGCGTATACGTAATATTAGTAAAATGTAACCACAGTGAGTTTTAATAGGCTTTAGGAAACTTTAAGTGTCTCAAAGCCGGAAAGCAACAAAATGCTTGGCGGCGTCTATCAACTTAAGCACATCAATTTAAATACGCGCCGATTTTTGTGTTTGTGTGTGTGTTGGCTTTTCGAAATAAAAGACAGTCATTTGCTTTGATGAAGTAAGCTTTCGCTTGACTTAAGAGTGTGTGCATACTTATAGCTTATTTGTTTGTATAACCGTTTTTCACAAACACTAACAACAACAGCAATAAACAATCAGTTATTCGTTTAGTTGGCGTTGCTTAGCTACTAGAGCTCTTTGAGTCAAATGTGGCGCGTATAAAAGTACGAGTAAATGCGGGTAAAAAGGAAGGGCAAGTGTAGCCTAACACATACCCGCTTATAATAGTTTCGTTGATGAAATGCACAAATCAAAATTGAACTGAAGTCGCAGGCGTCTTGTGACAGGAGCAGTCTTAGGGCGACCGCAATTTAAGTCGAGGGAGTTGCGTTTGGCGTTGTCATTGTAATTAATGACGCTGTAATTAAGTTTGATGTTGGCATAGCAAAAAGATTGACATAAGGTTATAAATTGTTTAACACACATATATGAATGTATATGTACGAGTATATTAAAGCGGATTGATTTACAGGGAGCCACCAAATTTGAATAATTGGTTGTATGGGTGATACGTAATATAGATGACCGATTCCGAGCACTAATCAATATAATATCAAACTACATCTTCCTAGAAAATTTCATTCGGATATCTCAAAAACTGATGAAGAAAATTTTATAATTCTTAAAAAATACAATTCCTTGACTTTTGAGCCGTTGTCTGTTAGGCAAAGATCTGAATACTTGAAGCCTAGCACATTTTCCGTAGATGCGATTTTGTTAAAATAAAAATATCGACCTCATCTAATGTATACTTATCTGCTTTTATTATATACATTAGGGTGAGGGAAAATTAGTTATTTGTTTTTTCGCTTGGTACTCCGAAAAATGGGTTCTTAGACACCTCTAAAAAAGTTTTTTCAATATATCTGGAAGTCCTTTACCCATTGACTGTCATGTTCCACTCTTTTGTGCGACACACGTATATTCATGGGGTGCCAAGTCCCAGGAAATCAAGCGACAGGAAATTCCATCCTTACTGAACTCACTAGACTCCTTGCGGACGAAGTCCTTTCCTGGACGAACTCTCGTGACACTTGGAGATCGGAACTCCGAATCGGCCATATTCTACTCGTACCGATACTAGACTTATCAGCAACTTACGTTATGCCTTTGATAGTGAGATTAGATATCCCTTACCTAACCGTGAACGCGCGGTCAATGAGCGCAAGGCGGGGGTCGCCATCCTAATATCAGACGTATATCCAATGGTGTTTTTTTTTATAATACGAAGCGATATTAGGCGGTTTTAATTTTGGTTGAGCTCATTTTTTATATACTTATGCATGCACTAATGTTTATGTTTTAGTTCATTTTCAGGCCACTCATATTTTCTTCTTTCTCTACCAAGATTTTAGCTTCTGAAATAAATAGTTCGACATTACTTGTGAGATTTTCTTCATTAAATTTCACACGTGATTTAACTAAGTGGAATAAATCAGCCACTTTCCCGCCATTATCCCTTTCACACTTTTGGTTTTGCTTCCTCTCTAGACCAAAAGTGTTCCTTTAAGTTGTCCTTTGACTGCAAGCTCATGTCTATTTTTGATAATATGCTCTCTTAAGTTACTTGTGGCAAGGCCAGCGACTTATAGTTCAAAGCTTGAGCTCATTTTAAACATTTTTTGCCATAATGTGCAATAAATCGGCTGCCCAGCTAAGCCGGAACCTGCTAACCCATTATACGTGGCACTATTATTATTCTTTCTTATATCATGCGCTCTTTTTCACTCATTCATCTGCTAACTAAGACTGCTCTGCTATTAGATAGTTAAGTGTATGTGTGCACTAAAGTCGTTAGCGGAAATGCTCACGAACCTCGCTAATGGGCAGCTGAACTCTGTAAGTGCCACACTCTGAACTATTAGTTGGTCATTTGCGATAAGTGCAAGTGAGTAAAGCGAGTGCAAGCTTAAGGGTAAGAAATTGCTCGGAAGATATTTATATGAACTTATTTAACAAAGATGGTGTATAATAAAGCGGTGGAAGTCTCGACTTTGGTAGGAAAGTGGAATAATAATGGTTAGGTATTGAATTACAAACACATATATGTCTTGCACTGCATACGGGCCGTAAGGATGTATGTAACAAAAGCTTTCTCAGTAGAAATATAGACGAAATGTTGAAGAGCTATTTATGAGAGCGGATTCCAGTTCATACTTATCGATTGCTTTCACTGTGTTATCAAAAAGTAGCTGTTCAGAATGGATGACTATATCGCAATATCTCACTTTCCTTATTTTTGGATGGCCAGGAAACACATATCTTTCATCAAATATTGACCGATATGGTCGTGTGAAAAATTTCCGATATATATATATATCTCAAAACACTGAAGGACTAATTGGCTAAATCGACTCAGTTCATAACGCTGACCATTTAGTTACATTTTATAGGGTCGCCGATGCTTTCTGCTAAGTGACTAGTTCGAAACTAACGGACTAACTCCAGCAGAGAGCAGGAAAACCTAAGAAGCTGCTACATTCAGCACAAAAGATGTACAGAGTTTGTATGGAAAGTAATAAGACTGATTTTTTTCCGCCGCAGCTGTACTTCGGAGTGTGTGGGCACCGACTGGACTCGTTAGAGAGCGAATGAGTCAGGACAAACATTTTCACGCGACGTGTTTCTGTGAGTGGTGTAAACCGAAAATGCAGCAGAGGTACGCGATGTCAAACTCGGTAAATCTTACACAGGGACGTTTGATCTGACCAAGCAGGCTTGCCCAGATTATGCTTTAGCAAGGAGTGGTGTGTTTCAGTGGCACAAGGCCTTTTGGAAGGGCCGAGAAGGGGTCGCTGATGAAGACCTTATTGGGAGACCTGCGACTTCGACAAACACCTACAATGTGACCCGAGTGTGCAAAATTTTAAACTCAGACCGTCGACTAAGTATTGTTTAATTGCCTAGATGTTAAATTGATCAAAATCTGTGGTTGATCACATTGTGACGGAGCATTTAAACATGCGCAAGGTGTGCACGAAGATGTTCCCAAAAGTGCTCACTGACGGCCAGAAATTCAATGCTTGGAAATCGCGCTGGCAGTACTGCATCGACGCCGAAGAAACCTATTTTGAAAGTTTTTAAAGAACTGTAACGATTGGTTCAATTAATTTTTTTAAATCGACTTAGTCTTATTACTTTCCGGACAAACCCTGTAAGCCAGACAGTCATCAAATATTTGGATATTGTTCTTGATGCAAGAAACTCGTTTAAAGAACATGTGGTTTATACATTTGAAAATGCTACAAAAGTATGCAGAGCTCTAACCCGGTTATTGCTCAATTCCTGCACATCAAAAAAAAAATTGGAGATGACTACTACCTCCGCATAGTCTTAATGCGTAAAAAAGAGAATGCTAAATCAGATACGGCACTGGCAGAAACGATGGGAAGACACCCAAATTGGTCGCTGGACATTCCAACTATTCCCAAACATTGAGACATGGCCAAATAGACCGTAAGGTGAAGTAGACTTTCATTTAACCCATATTCTCACGGGACATTGTTGTTTCAAATCTTATTTGAAGCGATTCAAACACAAAGAAAACGACAGAAAACATTTGGTTCCATTATGTCAAATATGAGCAAGAAAGGCAAACTTTGAAAAATTGAAAAATGCATTCGAGATAGACCTAACCCCAGTAAACCTCGTGCATCAAATGGTGGAGTCACTAGATAAATGAAAAGTCGCGTGCGGAGCAGCAGCCAAAATAATGAAACACTTTGGTATGCAACAACGTAGAAGGAGCGTTCTGTAGAACAACTACGTAGACGAAAACTACAAACTATGACTGAAGCAGACAAGAAGGGTTGGGGGACAAAAATAGTGCAAGGGGGCTATGAGACAAAACGAGTTAGGGTCAACTAAATATAGATTATTGCTGAATGCATTAGGATCATTACGGACGTATGAGTAATACTCAGTCATGCTCCGGAGGTAATACTTGACGGTGATACCGAAGGGATCGATGCAAAACAGTAAAGGTTTAGTTCGGATTAAAGCTCCACTCTGACATGGGGTTCAGGCTTTCGATGCTTCCTCGTCGTAAAAAGAAAAGCCTTCATATGATTTCATCCTGAAATTTTGGTTTTGAATTCATTTGAACAGAAGACAGCTTTGTGTTCATCGTTATATCTCAGCGTTTGCATATATCGTTTGTTGGTAGGACAACGAACCATAAAATACCGTTACTTTTGATATACAAGCATAAATGCCTATATCCTCAATAACCCAGACGGCTTCTGACGAGACTCATTCATCCATCCAACATCCAATCAATACTACTTTGCGGAGAAATTTAAATGACTGAATGCCTTTTTAACTTCAGTAGTTCAATTGCACTTTGAGCATGTTGTAAAACTATTCTAAATGCGCACAATTTTTGCTCACAAAGTCGTCGCAAACTACTTACACAAATACATGCATACATATCTACATATGCATATTAGCATAGGAATGCGCTTTGTGCATTTTCTAAGCATAACTTACAAGCTACGCGGTTCAAAAGATTCGCAACTAGACATTTGAAATGCTATTACAAGACTAATACAAGCATGTGGCATGTGGCAAGTCTGTAACAGTCATAACTGAAGTGCAGCGGCATGCTTGGACACTTAATATATTTATGTTGAGTGATTGTGGGTGTGCGTGTGTGTGCGTCCTGAAAAGTGCGTTTCGACTAAAATGCCTTAAAATAGACACACACAACTACGTGCACACAAAAATATACAAATAAGCTTTTAAATGTTTGCTATTTATTAGTCAGTTGCTGGCTGCTGCTTATATATGCATGCTTGGCTATGTGTATGTATGTGTGTGTGGTGGTAGATATTCAAGTGGCGCATATCAAATGCAACATTGCATTTCCGTGCTTTTTGCCGCAATGGAAAAGCAGCAACAACATCAACAACAACAATCAGCTAAGCAGCAAGCATGCGTAAGTACATACGGATATGGCCACTTCAGGCTAACAACACTCATACAAAATGTTACTCATACGCGCTGTTGGTCGCCATATTTTTCATATAAGCAGTGCTTGCTTGTATGTGTGAGTGTACTGTTATACGAAACTATGTATGTATGTATATGCACTGACTTGTAATTTATATATATTTATAAATATTTGTACAAATACATGCACATAAACAACAACAAACACACATATGCAAGCTGGAATACAGATTTGTATGAATGTATGTATGTATGTGTACATGTTTGTGGGTTTGGAGCAACATAAAGCATCGTTCGGTGGAGTACATACACTTGACATAAGTTGGAGTTAGTGCACTTTGGGCAACAATGTTGTGTTGTACAACAACAACAACAACAACAACAACATCAACAGCAAAAACAACAACAATAAGTTTAACAGTACGCGTAAAAACGAAAACAACAAACACAATGGCAGCAACAACAACCACAACTACTACTACTACAACGACAACAACAAAAACAAAAACAACCAGAAATACACATATGGAACACCCAACGCGTAAACACACACACACACACACATATTACATACAAACATGCCTGCCAACCAATTCACATTTAATCCTTAAGTCCTGCTGGCTAGTACTTCCTTAACGCTTACCGCTTACCATTACGCTCGCCGCTGTATCCTTTCATATTCCTGCAATCAGCTTAGTGAAGTCATATGTTTCCGTCATTTTTAAGTGTTGTTACGGCTTTGTTGCCGACTACCGCTGTTATTGCAAATGTTTGCATGCAATACAACTACTCATGTTGTTGCCCTTGTTGTTGCTGTTACTGTTGCTGCTGCTGTTATTGTTACACTTTGTGCTTGGTTACCTTATTGTTCCGTTCTATTCTGCTCTCAGTTCCGGCAGCGTTGACGCATAACGAGTACTCATGGCTACCATTACTTGGCCGGGCATTGTGTTGTTGTTGCTGCTGCTGCTTGTTGAAGGGCCGAATGAAGAAAGCAACTAAGAAATAAAATATTATTTCTGGTCGAGTTATTTTTTATTATGCGCTGTTATTGTTATTGTTGGCGTACAGTTTGACTGCATTGCACTTGCATTTATTCAGTGAGCGTCTCATATTGCGCTGCAATGTCCCGTAATGACAGATATCCATGACAACAACATGCAGCACAACAACAATAGCAAAAAATTGCATTTGTAACGCTAACAAGCGCCAACAACGGCATAAATTCTATATATGGCAAAGCCGTTGAAGGCACACAAAAAAAAACTGAAATTGTTGCTCATCCCGCGACAGCTGTCAGTGGATTTGTTGCCACTTCTTCCAGCAGCAATTTTTATTTTCATCTACTCAACTTGTGCCATCTTGTTGCACCATTCTGCGTAATGTTGTGTGAAATTGCCAAGGCTTAGATTCTCATTTGTCGTGGCTCTGGTTGGGCTTCTTGCGCACTTGCCACTCAACTGGCGCGATTCTGCTGCTCTCTTGCGCTTGGGGATATCATATTGCACAATTGCATAATTTATTTATTTATTCGCTTCGTGGTGTTATCAGTTGCAATTATGTATTATATTGTAATCAAATTTATGAAATGAGAAATAGGGAGACATATGCGTAATTAGATTAAAAACAAATAAAACTTTTGCTTCGCTGCAGCGAACCTATGAATAATGTTCTTCAAAAATATAAAATACTGTGGACAAGAACTATAATTCGATGGGTCAGTTTGTATAGCTGTAGCAATCCGATCTAATCCGATTCGAATACAAGCACTTTTTTCGATAATTCAGTTCGTATGTCAGCTATATGCTACATTGTTTCGATATCGGCGATTCCAACAAATTAATAGGTTGCTGGAGAGCAAAGGTTGTGTGCAAAATTTCAGATCTATATATCAAAACCTGAGTTGCTAGTCCGCCTATATAGCATACCTCGATTAGGTATACCTGTACGAGGTTAATTGTCATACCTCGTACAGGTATACTGAGAGGTATAATGAGACTGATTCCATAAAAACCGTATATATATTTGAAAATTATTCTACAACTCTGCCATCCCCTTCAAAGCAGTCCCCTTGGGCAGCTATACAGCGATTTCAGCGCGTTTTTCATGCTGCGTAAATTTCTGGAACGCTTTGACTGGGATGTCCGCGAGTACCATCGTCATGGCCGCCTGGATGTCCGTAATCGACTCAAAATGGGCTCCTATGACCACCAATTTTGTTTTAGGAAACAAAAAAAGTCACAGTGTGACATGTCGGGCGAAGAAGGCGGCTGTTGTAACACGGCGATCCCTTTAGAGGCCAAATACTGGGACACGCTGAGGGCGATGCGGCACAGCGCGTTGTCGTGATGAAGGATCCAGTTACGAGCGATATCTGGGCGCACCCTGTTGACTCGTTTTCGCAATCTTTCGAGTACTTGGCAATAGTAGACTTGACTCACAGTTTTCCTCGGTGAAACGAAAAAATTTTGCAAAAAATATTATTTTTTCCAATTAAAGTGCCCAACAAATGAAAACATTTTGTTTAAAAATTTGGCATTATCTGAATTATTATCCAACGAATGAACCTCAACTTATGAATTGTTGATGATACAGCACCAATATATAAATGATCACAATGAAGAAGCGAGTTCAAATCTGGGTCCGTTTATCCGGCTCTTTATGCTGTACTTGAGTCATATATTTGAGATGTATTAATGAAAAGCACTACCGATTTCAACTAATTTTAGTACGTGACATTCTTCTCAAATTTCTATGTAACAGTGCGAAAATGAGTGAAATCTGACTGCAACCACGCCTACTAACCATGTAACACAATTTTACAATCCATCTTAGTCTTTTCTTTCCCGTAGTGTATGCCAACTTATGGAAGAAAATTGTTCAAATCCAACTATAACTGTTCAAGCCCCTAGGTGCCGAATATTTGGACCTCAGTACCTATAGATAACTTTTGACCGAAAATTACGGTCATTGTGTGAGATACATAATTGGAGTTCAAAGAAACTCCTTTCATGGTAGTAGTATGACTGTATGTCAAAAATGAATTGCACCATGTCAATACTTTCCTTAACTATCGTTTACCTAATATAATGCTTTTCGAACTTCCAGGTGACTTTAAGCCTTAGTTTTAAATAGAACTTAAAATATCTGAAATAGCGATATAAAATTATTTTTATTTTTATTTCAGGGAGTTCGTGCAAAGATTTACTTCTTCTGGAGCTTAACCTTAAATATACAGGTAATTTTATAAAACTTAGAATATATGTATATGGTTTAAAACGCGACAATATTCTTCATAACAGTATTATATTATTTTCTGGTCCTCAATGATATGAGGGAATAAGTTAAGTTTAATGTGCTTCACATTTTAATCTATTGGACAAATAAAATTTTTACTACGCGTACAATAATAGGGTTAATATTGTATATAAAGCGTGGTACTTATTGTACAAAAACAGATTTCTAAAAACGATAAAATATAGCCTAAAAAATGTAACCTCTGAAACAATTGTGGCTGCTATTTAAAAATATGTGTATCACCATAGCTGCTAGTTCAGTGCAAAAGCCTTTGAAAATTGTATGAAAGAAGTTCGTATGAGGCTAAAACCCAAATGAGAAATGAAATAAAAACTAACAAGCATTAAAGGAAAAATAATTTACGGGTGGTCTGTGATCGTGAAGAGGCATACTCATCTTAGTTACTTTATATTTTTCCAATGGTTTACATCTACTATGATTTTTTTGCTTTCAAAAATTATCTACCTTGTTCTATGGTGATTTATTTACAATTAAAGTTCTCAGCAACATTTTGATTAGTTTTGTCAATTACAATGAAGATTATATCTATAATTTCTAACTGACTGAACAAATTATTATTATGCTTTGCTATTAACATAGTAGTATAATAAGCGAAATATCATAACATTATATTGAATTTTTTGTTCTTCAGATAATTATGACAATAATTTGAATCATTACTTTGCATTTATCATGTCTGTAGTAAACTGAAATGCCAACATTCTTACTGCATTTGAATAATCATTAAATGATTCATGTAAACTGATTTTGCGCTAGTTTAGCCGATGTTTATCCACACTAAAGGTTCACAAATATTTCAATAACAAAATAAAATAAGAACAACAATAACATTGAATAAAGGCATAAAACGCACACACGCAAATTTCCACCTAACTTATTTTTTTTATTTTTTTGCAGAAAAGTAATGTATGTATGTATATGTAATTATTGTGACTAATTCAGGCTTCATCTTATCTCACAGTAAGGGATTTGGAGTCTTTGTCTTATACTTGTGCGTATGTGTAAAATTAAGGGGGTATTCTGGTCTAGGATTTTGAGAAAATTGATTTTTTTGTATATATTGAAAGTTTGGACTTTCAAAAATATGACCTTGGAAGAATTTTTCAAAATTCTACTTATTTTCGGAGATACAGCCGATTTTGTGACGTAGCGTCCATGTTCCTTTGAAATTTGGTATATATCTTCTAATTTTGATTTGAAGTATTTTTAAAAAATTCAAAAAAGTCGAAAAAATCGGGCCAAAAAAAATTTTTTTTCAAGTCGGCCCGTATTTCGACGAATTTTGGTTTTTTTTCTTGCAATTTTTTTTATTATTAAAATGTCAATAAAAAACATATAAAAAATATGGATAGGAAAAATGTTTGTAATTTTTTTTTATCTTAGTTCAACAAATGCTTAGAATTCATACGTCTATACCAGAATACCCCTTAAAGAAAACTTAATTAATTATTATTTATTTAGTATCACATGCATGGGGACCATACTCATAGTATGGTGCGTAGAAGTCGGTATATATTTAAGTAGCGACCAACAAGGAACTGCTTAGAACTTCGTTGTCCGTGTTCTTGCTTGATCGAAATATAGATAAGTTAATAACCACCTGGTCTTTCCAAAGGAGTGGAGGTCTTCCACTTTCCCTGCTTCCCCGGCGAATACTATGTTGAATATTTTCAAAGGTGGAGCGTTTTCGTCTCTAAGGACAACATGACTGTAGCCTGTCTACTCAATCCATAGTGAATTTCGAGACAGAGATTGTTGTTGGTGTTATTGCTGGTTTCAAGATTGACAAATTTATCTACGACTTCGAAGTTACGACTCTCCTCAGTGACGCAGAAGCCTAGTCGCAAGTGCGACTATTGCTTGCTTGATGACAGGAGATATTGCCCTTGTTCACTCTCCGACCCATTTGCTTCGCTTTCTTATCCATTCTGTAGAAAGCAGAACTAACGGTGGGGTTGTTGAGGCCAATGGTATCAATATCAATATCTTAGAAAAGATTGTACCTTCTCTATTTAATTCTACAGCTCGCACTATTTTCTCCAGCAGTAGGTTGAAGAAGTCATTCAAAAGGGAATCGTCTTATCTGAATCCTCGTTTGGTATCAAACGGCTCGGAGAGATCCTTCTCGATCCTGACTGAGCTTTTGATATTGCTCAACATAAGTTTCGAGACCAGATTACTCTTTGAAATATGATGCTATTTCGTATCGTCGGCTTATGACCACTGAAATTGTTACTTTGTTCAATTAATTTGAGAAAACGTTTTGTCGGTAACGAATTTAAGCCTTCTTTCTAAATGTCTGACTACCGGCCTTTCTGTCTAGTTAATAGAATTGTCCGCTTAATAGATTGTACTTAATAAAAATCAACAAATTGTTTGACCAGCCAATGCGCATGGCTAATGAAGATGTCCGCTTAACAGAGCGTCCATTTAATGGAATTTCACTGTATTTTTTATTTATGAATTGTTTTTACTATCCTATCTTCTAAGTTGGTTCAAACTGGGCACAGTGGGCTAAATTTTATTAAAATCGATTCTGTAGTGTAGGAGTCCATCGCGCACAAACAATGTGACACGAAATTTTTATATATAAATATAGTTCTTTAACTTTAAATTTAATAAGAAATGCTACTTACTTTTTAACCAGTCTCCAATTAAGTTATAGTCAGGTTCAAAGCGATTTAGAAAGTCGGTTGACAAATGAGTGGATCGAAATATTTTATTCGACTCGATACCTGACCTCGAAAACTTACATGGATTTTTTTTTTTCTTTTGTTAATTCCGAATAATGTTCGTCGATCCCAGGAAACTGCTATATAAAAATGTTCTCTGACAAATATTTAGCTCACTTTCAATTAAATAATCAGAATTTATTAACTTCCACTTCTACTTAATAGCCAATATACGCTCCATCAGCAAAAAAAACAGCAAAAGGTTGATGACCCCACGAAAGCTTTCATTGACCTTAAGGGAATATTTTGCATTACAATGGCAAATATTTGAACTAAGAAAAGCAGTTATGCAATTTGATACCCACACTGTGTCTTATACCTGATACACAGGCTCATTTCGCAGTAGACATAAAAAGTGCAAGTCAGCAAAAATTAAAATTGTCTTATCATAATTACTTGCAGAAGCAATAAGTTTTGTATCGTTAAGTTGATAGATGTTCAAGCCGAATTATTTATGATGTGCCAGTGGGAGAAAAACATAGTGAGAGAAAAAGTGAGCGGAGGACATTTGCTATACAGATAGCATCGCTGAGTGGCTACTCATGAGCAGCGAGAAGAATAAAGATGCTATAACTTTAGTAGAATTTTGTTGTTCTAACTGAAATTTCTATTATCAGACGACTTTGTTGGTTTTTGACTTTCTTAATCCAAAAAGGTAATTGCACTTTTTTATTGTTCCGCTTACTTGACAGTGACTTTGCATCTGATTTCATAAAAAACTAAAATTACATTGTCTCTGAGCTTCCTCTGTCAACCGAATTCGCGCTTTAAGTATTTATTATCTCACGCGTTTTCCGTTTCTTCCGCTTATCTCTTGGCTCTCTTGCTGCTGCTCTGCTTTGAATTTTTCCGCTTGATTTGCACTCGTTATTGATAGCGTTAAACTGTCCATGGAAATAGCATAGCGCATTAGCGTTCTTTTCTCTTTGCTGTGTCATCCTCATTCTTTAATAAATACGTATATAATCATATATATACAAACTGTAAATAGATTTTCTTAATATAACTTTGTTAGCAGAAAATTGAAACTTAGCATTATTTGTTTAGCGTACCAATAGTGACCGTTATAAATACAATTTCCGTTAGCTGCTGCTTGTTTACCCATTTCACTGCATTTCTTGTTTTTTCGCTTTTTCCTCAGCTGCGCTGTTTTGCTTCTCTTTCGCGAAAATGATTGACAAATTGCTTATGAAATCAACTTAAGTCTTCCAGCGGCAATCATCCAAAGTTTGCCGCCAGCCAAAGTGTCCTTCCTTCCTTTCATCATAGCAATCTGCACACTTCTCCTTCCGCCATGCTAGCTTTCACTTTTATTTACACTTTCCATTCCTCTCTATGTTGAAGGTCGTTTGGTATTTTTCTTATCACTTTGTGTCAGTCTTCGATTTTACTTAAGTCAAATTTTCCAAGTTTCCTCCATTATTTTATACATTTTGTGTGTTTTCTTTTTATTTCGTGATCATTTGTAATTTCTTCAGCAACTTTGTATCGTTCTTTGCGCTTTGCCGAAGTCTGCTTGCTTACTGAGACATTTTTTGTGTGAGCACAAAGTTTTATTCGAGCATATTTAAATTAATTAACTTGTGATAAATGGTGAGCGCAAGGACGAAATATCTGTATGTGAACGAATATTATAATTGGATTATAACAAAAAGATAGCTGAAAAATTATCACGACTTGTTGCATCATAAACAGACACCTAGAAGCTAATGGAAATGGTTTTCATTTCTGTATGATAAAATAAGAAATAAGTTGGGTTTTATCTAAAAATAAATATCGGGAGTAAAACGTCTAACAAAGGATCGGAATTTTAGCAATTTTTGAGATACATACACTATATATAACATATACATTGACTTAAGTATATATTCGCATAAGATTTATTAGAAAAACCAAAGCATTGTACGTAGTACATATACGAGGTGTGTTCAAAAAGTATCGCGAATTTTGTGTTTTTTCAAAAATTATTTATTTATACATGAATATCTATTTTGTCCCCTTCAAAGTAGTCCCCATGAGATATTATACACTTGCGCCAACGGTTTTTCCAATCTTCGAAGCACTTCAAAAAATCATTTTTTTTATCTTCTTCAGCTCCTCCTTCGATGCCGTCTTTATCTCGTCAAGAGAAGCGTAACGTCGTCCTTTCATGGGCCTCTTCAGTTTAGGGAACAAGAAAAAGTCACAGGGGGCCAGATCTGGGGAATACGGTGGCTGCGGCATCATTAGTGTGTTGTTTTTGGTCAAAAAGTCGCGCACAAACAACGATGTGTGAGCAGGAGCGTTATCGTGGTGCAAAAGCCAATTTTTGTTCTTCCACAAATCCGGGCGTTTCTGGCGGATTGCTTCGCGCAAATTGCGCAAAACTTGCAGGTAATATTCCTTATTGACCGTTCTTCGTTGTGGCAAGAACCCATGATGCCCCACGCCCCTGGAATCGAAGAAAACTGTCAGTTACGATTCGCGATACTTTTTGAACACACCTCGTATGAATATTAGTAGCTAGGGTAGTAATGACCCAATTTTATCAATTTTTCCTAATACCTTATACTACTAACATGCCACATACTAAAAATCCAATTGTATACAGTAAGTCAGCCGGATGTTCCAAAATTCTGATATTAGTTATAAGGGGGCTAGGTCAAGTATGCGCGCAAATTTATCTATTTTAGACCTACAGATACACTATTAAGAGTAAAACACGCTCTCTTATTTTCATTGAGATAACTCATATATTGGCTGATATACATATGCCGTACAAAGTCATCCGGAAGTCCGAAAATCTTTATATGAGATATATGAGAAGGATCCTTGCATATCAATTATATATCGCTATTTTCGATAAAAATCAACTATTGGTACCTAGGTGCTTGAAGAGTTATTATTGGATTTGAATAATTTATGTTCATAAAGTCATAAAAGGCATTATTCGTCCAAAGTTTCATCCCGTTAGAATAAACGCTTCTTGATTTGTGTACATACTAGAAAATTAAAGAGTCAAATGGAATTTAAAATTGTGGTATGTGGAAAGTAGGCCTGGTCGTAGTCCGATTTCGCCCATTTTCGTCCTGTGATATAAGAATATGAAACTGATGCTACATACCATTTTTTTTTTTCAAATCGGTCAGTGGGGTCCTGAGCATTGGATTTCACCAAAAAATGGGCGGTGTCAATTGTTCAATTCTCCTTTAAAGCCCATTCATACCATCTCGGTGGTTTAATGGCTCTGGTAGTTTTTAACAGTATCGTAATATGAGGAGTGAATGAGGTTCTCATCCGATTTCATAAAATTTCACACTGTCGGTATAACTTCTTTTATATTTACGCTCAGCAAATTTAGTTGACGTGGCCAAGCCACCACTTTTTCAAAATCTTTTGTCCACAAGTTCGCCCTGCTACTGCGATCCCCTGTACCAAATTATAGTTTTGCATCTTATTTTAGTTACGGTACTTTATAAGTTTCCGATTAATGGCGATTTGTGGGCGTGGCAGATGTTCGATTACGCTATTCTACGAAGACGTAATTTTTTTTTGTACTAAGGAACTCTCATGTCATGTTTCATTAAAATATCTTAATTTTTAATCAAGTTACAGCTTGCGCAGACGGACGGACGGACAGATAGACAATCACCCGGATATCAACTTTTCTCGTCATCCTGATCATTTACATATAAACTTATATAACCCTATATCTATCTCGTTTAATTTTTACCGTTAGGGGAACAAAACTATAATATTCTGTAGCAACAGTACAGTGGTAAGCTTTGCGTGGCCACGAGTGTATATGGTTATTGTAAGACTCCTTTATTTATAATAACAGCATCATCCTATTAAAATATGTAACTCTTGGATGAATTTCCTTTCTCATAGTAAAATGCAATATTCTACCGAATCCGGTCTAAGTACGTGGGTTGCATTTCATATTTCGGCAGTTGGCAACAAAATTGTTGTAATTCAGTAACTTTATTGTAAACTTTGACATTTATGATGTTATAACTAAACAATTTTGGCATACGAGCGCAATTTGTGTTGATTAAAGTTACTTGAACATTCATATGGGCAAAAAAGGCACTAAGGCACAACAAGACATCGAAGAACTTACAAAGTTAAATTTTTTACGATGAAACACCATCAAAGATCCATGTTTATCGATTTTGAAGTCGTAGATCACTCCAAGATGCATTTCGTGAAGATCGTCCATAATACAAAATTGTTCGGGAATATAAAAAGGCAACCCATGTTCAAAATTTTTAAAATTTTTTCGGCCATATCTTCTTCAGTATACACTCGATTAAAAGTCTTAATTGAATGATATTTGAAAATACCTTTATTTTCACGTGAACATGGTGTTCGCAATACCTTTTGCTCGTATATCATACGATTTTACTGAGGAAAGAATCATTTGTTCGAAAAAGTGCGTATGTTATGCATATTACATACGTTGCTCAAATCAATTGGTTGGACGGAGTATGATTGTTGATATGATTAATATTATATTTTTCCAATTTTTATAGTGCTGCATTAGATTTAGGCATTATAAATGAAAAACTGCTGTAATTTATATTGTCTATTATATTATAATAAAAATAAAATCGATTTTTATTAGAATCAAAATTTACTCGAAAATATTTAAATTAAATTAAAATTTTAAATTTCTAATTAATTTCGTTTGTTGAAATCTGTACATCATAATAAAAATTTATATTACCAAATTGTACTAATTTCTTGTGTTAAAAACTGTAATAGAATATACCAAAAAAAAATCAATTTATTATAAAATAATGCAATTGGATATTCAAATTTCATTAAGCTTTTAATAATTCTCATGCTATTTCTATATTATGAATGAGTTATGAATTTGGTCACTTTACTCTCAATTTCATAAACGCTATTAACAGTATTCAAATGGCTCACAGAGCTCTCTGTGTGGATATGTACTTGTAAACACTTAACATTAGTGATGTCATTTATATCGATTATAGTCAATCCCGCAAACTGGTGCAAATTTCCTTTCACAAATACATGAAGTGAAACGCTTGCCATCACATAAAATTAAACAAGGTAAGAGCTGAGTTCAATATTTTTATTTACATACGTGTCCTTAGCTGCGTTTTTTTTTGACGTATTTGTGCCAAAACTCAACAAATATCATTGAGCAAGCACCGTATTTATTCACCTGATTTGCCTGCCCCCCTTTGACTTTTATCTTTATTCACACTGAACTATCCACTTCGGGGAACACGCTTCGACTCAATTGAAGACATCAAAACAAATTCGAAGGACATCCCGGAAAGTGTCTATAAAAAATGTTTGGACGATTGGAAGAAACGTTGGCATATGTGCATCACTTCTAATGGATGTTACTTTGAAGGCAATAAAATAAATTTGGATGATGATTGAAAATACTTTCGACAATACTTTCTTGACGGGGTGTATAATATCCTTTGTTTTAAGTTTTAAAGTTGAATTATATTTTATAGAAGTAATAGACTTGGAGTTTGGCCTATTTCAGACTCTCTGCTGATGCTCTCTGCCTTTTCGTTACGATGAGGAAAAATAGTCTGTTACTTTAAAACTTTTTGAAAATTAAACCCGTTTCATTACAAATGGAAGTATTCAACGCTACAAGCTTGCCGAAACTTTCACCAACTTTAAACTAAATGTTTTTAAGGAAAGTTACTTAATAAATATTATCATTAGTATAATTTCAGAATAGAATTGGTTCAACCATGTATTTTATTGTATTTAATTCCAGTACCTTGTGTTCTATGTCTGGTGTCTTGCATTCAAGAACATGAAAGTTTTGTTGAGTGTTTCTTCATACTCTCTTCAATTTGTCATAACGATCGACCTTAGTAGCAAAGAGTCACAAAAAATTCCTATTAAATATTGCAAGGAATGTAGTTACTGCTAGATCTTCCACTAGGACGACCTTAAGCTTAAAACTTTAGCTAACACTGAAAGAAACTCCTTTAGTTGGCTAATATTTTTAAATTGTTTAAAAGGCACTGCATAATATTTGAAATACACGAGATTAGCGTAGTTTATAGATGCAGTCCTTAGTCAGAATGACCCTTTATACCAGTACCAAATTATAATTGCAGACTTCGATATCTGACACATCAGACAATATTTTTCTCCTACTTGATCGAATAAAAGGTCTTAACAAATTTTCTATAAAACGAGAAATATTCTTGAAAAGTTAAAGCCATGAAAGACATATTCAGAAGCAAGGTTAAAGAATATTATCAACAATTCCATCTCTAATAGAACACACGTGTGACACTCAGCTTACAAGTACCATTATTTGAGCACTCATTGATGGCAATTACGCCAACCACAGTCTATGTGCTCCATATTTCATTATCGCGTTTAAAATCGACAGCCACAGTTTTGCATATACTAACTATATATTACTATTAGTTCATATATGAATTTATGGTAGACCGTAATAGATTAAACATTAAAAAAGCTCCCACTTTATATAGCAGAAAGCCAGCGCGACTGAAAATATAATAAATACATGTGATATTAATTTAATATTTGCGGTTTGCGTGTTGTAATTCAACTGATTTTTTCTGCTGATGGTTTTTGTCAGATTAATGCCTAATTGTGGTTATTAATGTGCAATGTAGTAGTAAGTAGTGTAATAATAAAATTCATTATATAATAAGTTAAATGGGGGAAATGCGGTTGCTTTGAAAAAAGAAAAGTGAAAATAATGCTGTGTGGGAACAAATACAACGGGCTTGAAAATACTATAAAGGTATATGTAACGTGTCTCATGGGATATGTTAGCAGTGGTCGGAATACATAAGGGATCGTCAAAATGCCTATTTCAAATTCCGCTGGAATCACCATTGCTGTCCACACTGCTGCTTTCTGAAAATCAAATAGTAAAGCCGAAAGCATGATTGACTTTGGCTCTCGATAAAATTGAGCAAACATTTTTTGTCAAAACCCGTCTTTTTCTTTCCAAATGACTTTTTAGTGAAGATACCGGAGTAATTCTTATTGATCGAATTAATGGATGTCCTTGGGGTAGATTTATCTTTTACTTTTTTTACTTGCATTGAAGTAACGTTTTAGTTTCTATTTAGTATGCTCCTGTGACATTCACCGCCCGGGGAAATAAATTTCCATTTGCCACTTCCAATTATATTTTCTTTTTTTTGTTTGAAATTGTGGTTCATAAAATATTTAATTAATATTGCGAATATTTTTTTCCTACTAACAAATTTAAATATTATTTTTGCAATATAAAATAATAAATTCTGCAGTATATTATTAAAACGCCTTAACTGCGCTCTGCACAAGCAAATATGAACAATAATTTCTAAATCAAACAAATGTTAACTAATAACGCGACGTTATTCCAACAACAATAAAGTAGAATTTTTTTATCGTGATAAAGCTTTCATTATTGAAATTTATGTTATGATTTAATAAATAATTTAATATACCCTTGTGAAAAATATTATTTTCAGTGCTTAAGAATTTATATTTTAAATAAAGCACAAAAAGAAAGAAAAAAGCAGATATTTTATAATTGTTTAAATAAAAAAGTTATTTACTACAGAGGCAACTTGAGTTCGATCACAGTGCTCAAACACTTAAAAATAACTTCTGGTAGAATATAGCGGACATTCTTAATATAATATTTCCTTACTGACATACAGAGTATCGATCATAGAAAAGTTAAACAAATTCGAAAGCACAAGCGTTAAGATAAAACTTATGAAGAGGAAGTAATTGAAAAGACCTCTTCCGTTCCTCTTTAAACTAAATATATCTCGCTGTCACTTAGATTCGCGGCCAGGGGAGCATCGATCAGTACGATCATATTGGGGTAAGGGTGCCCTTCCTTAGCCTATCAGCTTTGCAGTTTCCTAGCGATTCCGCTATGATTAGACACTTACGATAACACAGTATGCCAACGAAGTGGCTCTTGATGTTATGGTTAGTGAGGTCAGCATCTTTATAATGCTCTCTAAATGAAGCAGCATTTTGAAGCAGTTCTTCTGCTGACACATTAATTGCAGCCCCTTCTGCTTGAAAAACACTAAATTGGACTGGTAATATGAAGAAAAAGTTAAACCAAACTCTCTCGGAATACACCCTTGTGGGTATCTACGCAGAGAAGAAATCGCATGATAGAACTTTTTCAAATTAAATTTAGATATGTGATTTCTGTTTTCCAAACAAGCCGTGTCTCTCAATATGACATCAAATTCGATTTCTAAGACAGTTAAATTCGATTTTCAAACCGAATCACTTCGTTTGTGGATGAAAGTGAAGTACAGAGCAAAGGTTTCATCATATATGTATAGCAGCACACAGTAAAAATTAGCGATATTGTTACTGTTATTGAAATAAATGTTATAGCTTAATACCACATATCATATTTTCGAATAAAACAATTCAATTGCGGCTGCATTACGCTAAGTTAATTGAAAATAACATATTACTGGCTTTTACTAAATTTTCATACTTTCGTTTATGTATTAAGTTAGTACGATTTTGAATTAAATTAATAGTTGGATGAACTTTCGAACAGCGCCAGGTGAAATCATCGAACGCACATTACATAGCAATTAAAGTGGTTTAGCGTTGAAATGTGCAACAGCGCCGTTGAATGCAGCTATCAGCAGTCAGTAATCAATAATGAATGCGCATTTTATTGCATTGAATTCCTCATAAATTGCTTGGAAATTGAAATGTAAACGGCATTGATATGTATTCTTAGCTTTTCGTGATAAATGCACATAAATGTGAATACATGTAAAAGAGAATGAGAAAATTGTGTATGAACACACGTTCATGCTTACGAAGGAATTTCGCTGAATATGTTTGTGTATGGGCGTCAAGCAGTAGTGTGTAAGTTAAAATCATTTAATTAAGATATATAGGTGTGGGTAATAAGTACTATTTCTAAGTAAATTCATTAATTAATTCCAGAAAACTAAACTTGCTCTCTACCAAGCACACTACTAAGGGTGCCGGTTTTTGGAATTATAAAGTGGCTGGTTATATTTGACGGTGTAATCAAATGAAGAAATATGGATACTGATTCATGCTAACATCTGTCATAAAGTTTAAACCTTTAAGTGGCATGAAAACTCAAATAAAATTTTGAATCTGAATGAGAAAACATTGTGACGTCAAGTTTTCTCGTGACAACAAATTAATTTTTGCTTCGCTGAGTTCGGAAAATTTCCCTTTCAAGTTCAGGTATAGATTTCAAGTATTTCATATCGATTTAGATGTTTGGAGACACGCGGTTCGGTACTATCTAAGACGGGTCTGTTGTCTGAGGGCAAGTTTGGATACTGGATAGTAGACCGATTAGCATTATCATACACGTTACACAACATTTATCTATGTGGAACCGAAATAGTATAAATACCACGGTAAAATTAATTACACACTATAGTAGGACCTTATAATGTTGCTTTCTTGTTTCACCGCTACGTTCAAACCGTTAGGCTCAAATGCCTTGAATGAAACTAAATACGTATATCCGTTATATTTTTGTGGGCAACCATTCAAGATTTGGTGAATGAAGGACTTCAAGAATTTTATGTCTGGTTTGTGATAGAGCTGAAAAAGTGAAAAACGGTTTCCGCTTACTGGTGGAATAAGTATTGTTATAAAGCCAGATAGTTTCTGGTGCATGGATGTAGTCCGATTTACTTATGTTTACTTAAGATTTGCTATAGCACTCTGTGAGTGCTGCGGAGTAATCTGCAGATATCTAAGTAAATTTGCCACACTCCTTTATTGCCACCATCGTCCTTTTTCGTGTCGTCTTCATCAGCCATTTTTCGACCTTACGGATACTGATTTTATTATCAGCCTTCGATAGAGCCGCTATCCACTTCTTGTAGCTATCCACTAGTATAGCTTTACTGTCTTTATTGGGCTTCTTCTCTTAGATCAGCTGCAAGTCATATATACCTATATATATTTTGTATCTGAGCAAGCCTCCTTCAGAGGGGCAGCCAAATGCAATTACGAAGTCTCCTTGGGATATCTATGGCGGGTATAAGCTTAAATTTGAGGTCTTCGTAGAATTCGTTAATTCTAGCGACACAACTCGTCAAGAAATCCAAGAATGCGTGGTGCGCGGATTTGATGAACCTGTAGTCCCTATGGATTTCTGAAGAGTCAAATTCCGAGTTGAGATTGGCAATTTGACGTCGATTCAACTCATCTTACTATATAGTGCTCGGTGAGGATTAATTGGCGTTGATGACAACCACCTCCATTCTATTTCTGGCTACATCTGCCCTGCTGCTGTAATGTTGTCCTGCTTCGGCTTTTTGGGTGAGTTGCCATAGCTTCATTCTGCGAGCGATTTCTTTTTTTGCTTTCGACGGGAGTTTCTGCTTGCTTTCTTTTCAGGAAGCTTTCTTACTGCTCCATTATCTGTTTTTATACTCTCGCAACAAAGTTGCTAAGGAGAGTATTATAGTTTTGTTCACATAACGGTTGTTTGTAAGTCCTAAAACCAAAAGAGTCAGATAATGGGTTATATTGGGTTGTCAAAAAAGTCTTGCGGTCTCTTTAATATAAAATAAATATTTCATTCGAAATTACCTTTTAAAAGAATATATCAACTAAAAATTATAATGTTCGTTGTTTTCTGATTTTTTAATGCAAACGTGCTCTGAAGTTTCAGTTTTGTCTCAAGCTTAAGCTTTTCAGTTTCAATTTCAGCCGTGCCTAATCTCTCCTTTACCTTCTTTATAACATGGCATTTTTTAACAGTTTTTATTAGACAGTTAAATCAATAGCTTTGAAAGAATGATATTCGATGGAAGTACAAGCTTTCCTGCTCTACAAAAAAGTTTAATTTTTAAAAATTTTAATTTTTTCCATAAACCCACTGTTGAAGTTATACTTTTACATCAAGTTCACCATGTCGTATAAGCAACACATAATTAATAAGACTCCTGTATGAATGCTCGGTAATATGTATGAGGAATACCCTTAACTACGCTTTAGAGATAAAAAATGTTAAAGAAAAGATCCCATATTAATTACATGGTAAAATGATTTAAGAAAAAAAATTAATTAAGGCGAAAATTAACATATTAGGCAGTTCTACAAAAAAAAAAAACAAGTTTTAAAGTAACAGCTATTTAAGTCGGTGCACCTCAGTAGTGCCTTACTTTACAATGGATAGAAATATCAAAGAAAAAATTTGTCTCAAATCTTGTATTTCTAGAAATCGTTGAAGTCATGTTTCGTTTTTGGCGTCCTTCAACTGATGAAAATATTAAAAAAGGGAAAGCTATGATATAAAATCGAAAGACAAATATTAGGGAGTTCATCATCTCTCGCGAGATCGTTGGAATGATCTTCATAGATATTTTTTGAATAAAACGCGTTTTCGCGTAACTCGTTCGGTAAAGCTGAATTTCTTTCAAAACGAATACGATTGTGACCGAAGTTCAAATCAAAAACGCATTGAAAACCATCGATCAGCAACCATATTCACCAGATTTGGCTCCGTGTGACTTTTTCTTGTTTCTCAAACTGAAACTGAAAAATTCACTGAAGAAGCTGAATGCCATCCGAAGTGAAAAGTGTTTATGAAAAGTTTTTCAGGGACAAGAAAAATTGCTGGTCTTAGTTGTTAACATCTGCTGGAGATTACTGTGAGTGCAACGAAATAAATATTGATGCATAATAACATTTTGCGTTTCATTTGCAATTTCCGGGTACTTATGTATGTATAAATAATCAGCATTGCAAGCAATGTCCGTATGTCTTTTTTATACCCAAACTAGTCAGTCAGATTTTAAGATACCGATCTGAAAATTTTAATATGTCCCGTTCTTCCCGAGCTGTTAATTTTTCGGAACCGCTGATATCTGACCACTATAGCATAGTTGCTTTGATCAGAGTCAACTTCTTGCATGGAGAACTTTTTTGTACTACGAGATATGTATCTTTACGAAATGTGGCATGGATTATCTCTTAAGGCAATGTCGTATTTCGAAAGAATTTTTCTGAACGAATCCGAACAGCACATAGCTGCCCTACAAATTAAACGATCGAAATCAAGTACTTACAAGGAATCTTTCGTATTTATGTATGGTATTATAGCTGAGGAGAAACCGAAGTTAACCTTTTTTTGTTTTAAATGCGAGCAATCGTAAAGAAATTATACAGTCAGTTCATGTCTCACCAATTATTTTCCAACACACATCAGTGTTCGGCATTTTCTTTTAAAAGGCTGATTTATTTTCGCGTTCTTTTAGTTTTCAGTGTTTTAATTGAAATCGAGCTTTTAAAACTCCACAAACTCCATTCTAGACAGATAAAGTAACAATAAATATAATCGATTTAGAAAAGTATCATAATCCTGAGATAATCCAGTGAGAGCTCAAATTACTTTCTGCAATACAAATCGTGTTGCAGTGGTCATATTGAGTTAAATCAAAATACAAATTTTTAAAAGAAGCTTTACCATACGTTGATGTCGCTGTCAAAATGGAATTTCAATTCGTTTCAATTTAGAACGACTTTCGCTAGTCTAAGCATTGATTTAGAATGCATATGGATATTAGAATACAGATGATTGCATTACTTTTATTGGTGTTATCATCACAGCTAGGCAAACACCAAACTTTAAGATTTACTTAAACATAAGTTTCAATTAACATCTCTATTAGATATTTGTATATGCACAGCCATACAAGTATATCCATAAAGTTGTATTACATTATTACTTAAGGACAAGTACACATATTTCATATATCATATGTCTTCACTTTCAAATATTTAACAAATGCTACGTAAATCAATTAGCATTTAATTAATTATGAAAACTCAAATTTACATTTTACAGGTTTAAATAATACTTGATTAACTGAAATGGATACATATGGATGCACGTGAGGCAATTGATTTCCCAGGTGCTTCATAATAATTTCAGAACAATTGTTTAAATATTGAGTATAAATTTGCTGAACTTAATTGCAAAGTTTCTATGAGCAGCTTCAAAATCAAAATATTTAGTTTCTTACGTATAGATGTGGAGTACTAGAAGACTAAATTCATCAATGTTAGCTGGAAGTGGTGGGGAATTCTGGAGAAAATGGGATGTGTTTTGTGTGGTCGTATGTGTGTATGTGAACCTGTTTGAAAGCTTTCTGCATATTTTGAATACTGAACATGGAAAAATTGGTCATGATGATATCTTAGTTCTTAATGAAGCCTAAATTACCCGCATATTCCACAGGAATACCTCCCAAGTACGTTGTAGTTGCCGAATGAAATATTTTGTTGTAGTGAAATATTTTCTTAATATCTTGGCTTAAATTAAAGCTCAAGAATTCTCTATTGGATTGGCGTCTGGTAACTATCATAGCCAAATTAAAGTAACAATATGGTTTTCTTGCTTCCATTAGCTACAGAGTCTGCTCTTATACTTCGGATCATTGTCTTCTTGCAGCATTCGATCAAAGTTGTTTTTGCCGTAATGCATTTCAGCTGACTTCAGTAAACGCAATTTAAAACATTTAATGGAACATTTTCCGATTTTCTGTGAAATACCTCAAGACTTCAAATCCAAAACCATGCACCTCTTGGGGTTCTTAACATTAATTTGAATGTCATATCATATCACACTTAACAGGTCAATTGAAAAGTCCACAACCTACCATAGTACAACAAAATTCGTTTTGTTTTTGTATTAAACATTCCCTTTAAAAGTGATACACTGTTTATCGCGACTCACCAGCTTCTCGTTACTATTTTTATACTTTAGCAATATGTTGCTATAGAATTTTGTTCACCCAACGATTTCTTTTATCACCCGAAACTAATCGCGGTGGTTTGAAATCCGAGTGACTGTCTGAATACCTGTGTAAGCGATAGTGTGAGTAAAAATACAAGTATATACACATATCTCAAAGGAAATTAGTTTACCTGTTTCTTGACAAGTGAGGACGAGTTTACAGATGGGAGTAATCGCACCACTATCATGCCCACAAAACGCCATTAAGCCTTGAAAAAGTTGTGAACTTAAGCACCCCAACCGACAATTCGGGGCATAAAAGTGACATAAAGACATTTAGTTTTACATCTAGGTGATACAAGAAGGGTTAAAAAATGTATGATGGGCGTGACACTGTCCACATTTCTATGGCAACTCATATTTTAGGACCTACGCTACAGCCAATAACCCAAATTTGATATATAATATGACCTTGTCATTCCTCTGTTCCAGTACGAAAACGAGAAAAATAGAAGTAAAATTACATCAGGTATATGTAGTATGCAAATCAAGCACCAAATAATGTGTCGGGGGTTAAAACTTTTCCCGAATAGTGTGCTTAAAGTAGGGCACCTTATGATAAAAAGGATATCAATATGAAAATGGGCGAAATCAGACTACAACCACGCCTACTTCGCATATGATACAATTTTAAATTCCATCTGATTTTTTCTCTTCGAGTGTACAAATCATTTCAGTCTATACTGACGGGTCCAAAATGGACTGCGGAGTAGACACGGGGGTTTTTTCCGTTGATCTAGACATTTCTCTCTCTATCCGTCTACCGAGCTTGGCTAGAATCTTCCAAGCGGAAGTGGTGGGCATAGAAAAAGCCTGCGAAGTTCTATTGGAAAACCACGAGACAATATTTACGGATAGCCAGGCGGCGCTCCTGAATAGTATATATATAATAGTATAGTCCACAACTGCAAGAAAGCACTAAACTCAATAAAAGACAAGCTCCAACTAGACTTGATCTGGGTTCCCGGCCACAGGAACATTTTCGGCAACGAAAAAGTAGACGAGTTGGCAAAGGCAGGAGCTTTCCTTAACGAACCCGAGGCGGAGCTAATACCAAGACCGCTGGGATCGATAAAAAGAGAGATCAATTTCAACAAGTTGCAAATAACAGATGGGAAAATATAACAAAATGCATCATAACTAAACAATTATGGTCAACTTAGGACAAGAAAGGAACTAATGACTTATTAAATAGGTCTAGGAAAAGTATCTACAGAGTGACAGCTACCATAACAGGGCACTGGTCATTTGGAGAACATGCGTCCAAAATGGGTATGCCCTACAACAACATCTGCCAAGGCTGCGGAATAGCAGGGAACAAGGAAACAATTTTCCACTTTCTCTGTGAATGCCCTATCACAGATCCGACACAGAACGCTTGGAATCCATCAAGCACCAAACCTTGAATGGATTTCTACTAAAAGCGTATCAGACATAAGTAGCTTCTTCGAAACGTCAAAATGGTTTGAAAGTGAAGGTGAAACGTGATAGCAGATACAGAAGGTCTACGATTAGTGCATCAAAATGGCGCAGCAAGTGCTAATTGAGCCGCAAAGACAACAGGGCTGCACTCCTACCTAACTACTTTTTAGGATATTTTCAAGGAAATTTCATGATGAGATTGAAAAAAATGAATATTTTTATTAGATCAGTGAAATTACATTTATCCTTTATATTGTAAAATAAAAGAATTTTGCATTGTTTTTCCGGGTCAGTATATACATATGTATATTATTGCAATAGAAAATATTTGTGTCGGAATTTGCTTGAAATATGATAAAAATAATAGCTTGCACTGAAAAAAACCAGAATTTTCCCTTCTACTATAAAAAAAGGTACATTTTCAAGAATAACTCTTTACACTTGGTTGCGCCTAAAGGTAGGCCATGTGCTTTGGATTTGGTACCCTGTCCGCCCAATACATTGACTTATTCTCGACCAAGTCCAGTTACTTTAAAGGAAAATCACAAATACACACACAAAGTGGCATTTTTCGGGAATATGGCTGTAACCTTAGTCTTAAGTATGCCCAGCCCATAAGTGTGTGCTCAAACACAAGTTGCTAAAATATGTGCAACAACAACACATCAGGGGTATCATCCCACTACCTGTGCGTATTATGTAATTTGGGCTACAACAAAAAAGTTAGGGGAATTGAAAATAATTTCAATTCTTTTGTGTGGCTAAACAAGTAGAAAGTAACTGGAAAATGTACACAATGCTGGCAATTTTCGTGTATAAACAGAAGCATACACACAGGCGCGCATATGTAGAATGCCTTATGCGCCTACATGCTACCGAGTTGATTGCATGTCTTTACAAACATTTTGTATTTCGTTTTTGTGGGCGAACGCAAAGAGTCCGACAAACAAGCCAATGGCTTTGTTTCCGGTAAAGTAAAAAAGTAAACCTCATTTCAAATACTCGTCAAAAAATGAGAAATAAAGCCCAATATTTTTCTCCAAGGTGCCCTACATCGTATTCGTTCGTGTATTGTGGTTTAGTTTGATACCCTTTGCGGCATGTAAGTAAATTTATTTTTTCGAAATCATTTAACCGGAGCTATTGATGAGTTCCATATATTACTTTTCTGATGTGTTGTTTCTGCTATCTTTTGTTTTTGTTATTTTTTGTGTTTTTATTTTTGTACTTTGCGGAACTTTGTCTGATGTTAGGACCAGCTTACACGCCAGCACATGCACAAAATAATAATAAAGTCGTTAGCTTGCAAAAGGCTTAGGTTTAATAAAATACAAAGTCCTTAGACCAAGAGTAGAAAATGGTTCCAGAATAAAGTGATGCTCAAAGTGAATTTAAATTGTGACGGAAAGGAGACTGACTGATACCGAGACAAATTGTTGGTCAGTGTTCTACAAATTCATGTGTTCATAGTGGAAATGAAATGTAGCAGGAGGATGTGGGCTGAAAGTATAGAGGAGATAGTAGAAATTTCTGTATTGGGCCACACATTAAAATATTCTTAGTTGCCTATACGTTCAATTTTGTTGATTTTGTAAATAAGTATTAGAAAACGAAAGAAAATTTGGCTCGTTTTAATACTAATGAGAATATAACATTAAATATAAAAGACCAACTGAAGGTTCAACGAAAAGTGAAGGGTGATCCATTTCAGGATTACCTAATATTTTAAAGAAAAAGCAAAAAACTTAAAATTGAAAATTTAATGGGAAAACTTTATTATTAAAAAAAAAAACATTCTTTGGCATTCTTGTTTTTAAGATTATTTCTTTAAAATGTTGACCGTGGCTACGTTTTAGATGGTTCATACGTTGAGTCCAAGTTTCGTTGACTCGTTCGTGCTTTTCGACTGGTAACTGGCGATTGACACGCGTGATGCTTTGCTCCAAAGCCAGTATCCAAACGAGATTGTCCGCATAGACTTTGAATTTTACATATCTCCACGGGAAAAATTCTAAAGGTCAATCGACCGGCCCAAATCGAAATTATCTGCTAACCAAAGATTTCGCTCAATAAATTCATTGATTGATCCATGTGTGCGGCGGCGACTTGTTGAAAGCAAATGTCGCCGAGGCTACGATATTTAATTTTAGGCATCAAATAATCGGTTATCATGGCGCGATAACGGTCGCCATCGGTTACGTTCTAAACGACATCATATTTGCAGAAATATGGACCGATGATTCTATTGGCCCACAAACTACACCAAACAGTTGTTTTTTCTGAAGGATACGCAAGTTTTCGAATCTCTTCGTCCCAAATTCCGCAATTTTGTTTGTTTACACACTTATTGAGCCAGGATTGCGCCTCATCGTACAACAAAATTTGGTTCGAACCTTCGGATCTTCTTGGATATTTTACAGCTATAGAGCGGTTTCAGTTCTTGCACAAGCTATGTTTTGCATGCTTTCAATTTACGATCTCGACGTAAAATTCGGAAAGTCGTTCCATTCGTCAGTCCGTGTTGCTCCGAACGGCGCCGAGTACTTAAATTGTAAAAAAAATTATACTCTATATTTAATCGAAATTAATTAATTCTTAGACTTGTAATATAAAAACCAAAACAATCATATTTCTGAGAATTGAAACTAAAACAAAACTCAGTTTCGGCTAGACACAACGTTTTCCAAATATTTGAAAATGTGATCGCTGTCATGACTTACATAAATCAGTGCACGGTTGTAAACTCTTCGACTACACTTCTCTTTTTATCGGCATTCATCTATTCTGTGAGGAAATTTAGTAACCTCATTGTTTCCGGCCAAACGTTTTTGTAAGCAACTAAAATTTATTTCAAATATTTCTTCTGTATTTTTACTAATTAGAGTAATTAGAGTTATTTGAGTAATTCACTATGCAAAAATTGTCTAACAACTTTAAATCAAAACTTGATGATAAAAAAAAATCGATCAACTCAAATCGAACGCTTTATTATTGCTTCATGTTAATATTTTGGCGAGAAAGCAGAGCTCAAAAGTAGTAACTAGCTAAAAAATTTGCTATTCCTGAGTCGAAAAAAACTCCCCGGAAGTGAAATGTCTCTAAGTTAGTACTCTCTGCTAAGAGTAACATACAAGTTATTTTTGCACAACTTTGCTTAGGTAAATATTTAAACGTAAAAGCGAAAGAAGTTTAACTTAAGTTACGAAAACAGTTAAAACTTTGCCAAATAGTTTATTGAAAATAATATAAATTACACCGTCGTAGCAGGAGGCGACTAATGATGCAAGTGACATTCAACAGGAGCGTCAACAAAAACAAACAATTGCTGTATGTAAGAAGGTAACGAAGTGTACATATGTATTTAAAAGTTTGTGTGAAAGAATTATCGAGTCAATATATGCTAAAAGTCAATCAAATAATGGTGGCTTACTCTAGCTGCTTTAGAGTAGAGTACCCAGCAAACAGAAAAGGGAGTCATAGAGTAGAGAGTGATGGGATAACTAGTCATTTTCTTTAATACGGCCATATCTGTTTCGCTATCTTGCTTTGGGTTGTAGATTGTGATCGATTCCGAGTTGTTTGTTCAAATAAGGTATTTAGCTCCTTCCTGATCGTTCCAAGCAAGCACGGTGTTTTCTATGCCCCTGAATCCTCTAAAGAGTCTTCTGACTTGGTCAACTTGTCTGCTTTTTCATTGCCGAAAATGTTTCTATGACTGGGAACCCAAATTATTAATAGGTGGAGTTGATCTGAAAGTGAGCTTAAAGCTTTCTTATATTTGTTGACCACGCTGGGGATTAACTTTGAAGACAACAAAGCTATTTTTCTCAATGAAATTTAGCACTGCATGTCTTCAAATATTTTTCTTGGGCACTTTCAACAAATATATTATTTCGAGAAAGCAGTGTACCACGCTAGTCTCAATAATATAAACATTTGACTACCCCAAACCCCATTTTTTTCTGACTATTGCGGGTTAATAATCTTGATTAACTTGGTATTCGCCATTCTTTGCTTTCTTCCTGGGTTATGGGTAGTGATGGTTGTATATAGAAGTAAATATTTTAATTGAAGACGCATGAAAAGTAATTCTTTTAACATGAGAATGAACTTTAGACTTTTGCACACAAGTAAGCAAACAAACACATATATACACAAGTACATATATACAAGGAAATACTCTTCACATGAGTGACTAGGTTGCACGGCTCATTTCGCTTCAATGTTGGCAATACTTCCCCGCCACATATCGATCCAGCCGCAATGGTTAGACTGAGCTCTCTAATTTAAAGTTAACTTCGTTGTTATTTGTCGATTGGAAAGTTTTACTTTTCTGCTTTTTTTCTTAAAATTTAAACCTTCGCAAACGCGAGCAGGCGCAGAGGTGGCAGTAAAATTTGTGCAAAATCGAACTTATTCAATTTAAATGGCATCCTGCTTTGCTATTTCCTAATACTTACGACTTACGCCGAAGTTTTGCCAAACTAATGTACTTAGTGGGAGAGAAGCCCACAGTGCTCTAGAGCTAGAGGTATATATACCATGCCTAAAACATACATACATTCATACACACACACTCGTATAATAAAAGTGTTAAAGTTGGGAAAACTTTGCTGCTTCCTGGTGCGTCCGAACATGCGAGTATTTGGCGTGATTAGTTCGACACTGAAGAGCTGAGTACTTCGTAACTTTGAGCCAATACTGCGTGCGTACGAGTTGGTAATTGTGCTCACTAGGCTAGTTTCTTTAATATTTTTTTACTTATGTATTTAGTTTTTGGTTTATTATTATTACATGCATTTTTAGAGTAAAATATGAATGAGAGAAATTTTGACTTATTTTATTTTTTCTGCCTTGAAAATTTTCATTAATTTAAGCATGCATAGTAATTTGTTTCCAAATTGCGGAATATCAATGAAACCAATAACGTTATTAGGACAAAATATCTCTTTAATAAATCTACCCATAAAAACTAAGTACAATTATTTTCTGAGTTTGATTTTCACTATGAAAGGAAATCTCTACAAATATTAAACCCAAACTGATCGGGCGATAGCAGACACTACTTTCGTGAAAATCACTTAAAATTTAAATCTAATCAAAATCCAACTCGTGGGTAGTCTATACCATGCCAGCAATAATTTAATATTAATTAGTAAAGAAAACAATTCGCTAATTATCGATTTAAAAAAAGTTAGCTTTTTGAGAAATATGTCGAGCTCTACCTTGAAAAATAATGTAAGAGCACAAATCAAATATTTTATTAAAAGTTTTTGAGTTTGCTTTTGTAATTTGTAAGTATTATGGTTCAGGTTGGTTGTCATCGAAATCATTCAAGAAAATGTTCTGGAAAGTTCCTGTTTTTACAGAGTCGAATGATAAGCAGAAGGCTGTTAGATGAGTGGGATTAGTTTCTTCTGTTTTTCATGCAAAGAGGTGTTTAGAACCATGCGGGAACTCATTATAAGCAGGACCTATAGTTTGTATGACAGCTCCAACTCTAAATAAGTAAGATTTTAATCGGCTCACATCCAGAACGTAGTTATACAAAAATCACTTGAGCTCTTCGTTTGCAAGGAATGACATCAAGAGACATCAAGAGTCTGTACGTTGGCAATAATCGTGGTCATAGGTGGATCAAAGAAGCACAGACTATCTAAAATCTTAGGGTTATTGACAATTTTAATTCCAATGCCATCGACTGTGATATTAAGATCTCTGTGCACCTATGTATGTCCAGCTTAAGAAATTGATAATTGTGGATTTAGTGGGGAAGCATGGCTCCTTACAGAGAAGAGAAGAATTTTTTACGCATGCCATGGGAATCATGCTACCTAGTTGAGTTTCTTGAGACCATAGATGTTCTTTGTTAGCTACTCGACTAGAATGGCAAGGTAGTGCGTTGACTAGATGCCATTTGCCAACCGTCAAGTCTATTTTCGCGCTGTGGTTCACTAACTATGAGCCTCAAAGCCTGAGCAGGTCGCACAATCTTTAGTCGACTTACATACCTTTATTTATATTTATTACTTCTAGTTAGTTCATTACATATCAAGATCCTATAAAGTACATATACATATGTATATATGATCAGAGTGATGAAGTGAGTCGATTTGGCCATGCATATATGCGAACTACCCCCTCAGTTTATCAGATATCGATTTGAAATTTTGCAGACGTTCATTTCTTTCCAAGAAGCTGCACATTTTTCAAAACGGCCGACATGGGACCACTATAGCATATAGTTGCCTTATAACCTAAACGATTGCTGTCAAGGCTTGTATGGTAAACTTTTTCATTTGACGGGATATGTTTACCAAAATAGGCATGGCTTACGATTTGAGGAAATTATGTAATCTCCGAGAAAGTTTTTTAGAACGATCAAAGATTTTGTAAAGAATCCTTGGTATTTACGAAGGCTGTTATAGCTTCGGTGCAACCAAAGATAACGTGTTTTTTCATTTTTCGTATAAAATAAGTTGAAGATTTAGCCACCTACGTATTCAGTACGATAACCAGAATTAGTAAAGGCCATCCTCCACTATATTTTTATAAGAATTGCCGGTTATCAAATATTTAAGTTAAGTCGATATAAAAGACCATTTTCAGGTACTGTAAAATTTTTTTTTTTTAATAATTTATAATTATATAATAAAATTATTAATCTGAATATATTCGAACACTTTTGTGTTTTACGGATCGATTACTTCTCTCTCACCTTTACTTGAAGAACGCCAGAGCTCAAATTATTTTATTTTCACAAGTTATCAAAATATGTATATTTGAAAATCATGCCAATGTCATGAAATATTAAAACGCGGATACGGTCAAAATAAATACCATTTGTGTATTTCAAGCTTTGCAGATTTTTTTTTTTTTTTGAGAGTTGTTTGCCTTTCACGCATAACCATATTGGTTGCAGTGCAATTTAAGTCAGCGTATTCGAGCACGCGAAATTCGCACCGCATCTGCGCCAAATAGTTGTTTATTACTGCTGCGAATCTCAGTTGTTGTTGTTGCGCATAATAGTTTAAAGTTGGTTTATCGCCGCCGCTACAATGGCAAAACGAAACGGAAAACTTTCCACGGGCATAAATAAAAATATAAATATATTGCACCTACAAGCGTATTTTAATAAATTCCTGCATATATAACACACATATTTACTATATGTGTGTGTGTGAATATCTGTGGCCGCCCAGTGTGCGAACACCCCGAGCTGAAGGTTACTCATACGCACCGGAGCACACTATTTATGCATATGAGAGCATTTGTATGTTGCGCTGCAATAAAGCATTTCTCTGCGCGGCAAGCACTTACTTACACACATACATGCATGCAGTCATGGAAATGAATATGTACGTGGGTATGTGCGATTTTTTATATCTTTAAACGCTGCATATGCATAAGTAAAGCAAGGCATGCTCGCATATTTACTTCCACTGGCGCTTACAACTTACATAAACTCACACATATGTCTGTGGATAAATATTTAAATCGCCTTGAAAATCGCGCTGAGGCAACGCAGTGCCACTTTCACTCCACAAACATGTATAGTATATATGCCTAGATACCTGTGCCAGTGTAGATATATGCATATATGGCGCCTAACAACTTTGAGCTGCTATTTTATTGTACAAGCACTTTTTTATTGTTATTGCTATTGTTGTTTTTCCTGCTGCATTTGCAGTTGATTGCAGTCGGGATTTACGAGTTTCGGGTAATAAACTTTTTTGCTGATTGTTACGCCGTGAAGCCCTCTGCAGTGACACACACTGTCATAACCATAACCATATTCATATATATACCATATACATATGTGTGTGTATATGCGCTTGCAAATCATGCGCTTATATTTGCCGTTGCATATTCACTTATGAAAAATGCATCGCATTACTTATTATACTCTGTTTGACTGCATTTTGTATGGACGTATGGGAGTTTTTCATTCAAGCATTAAAGCAAAGCCGATTGACGGGCAGTCAATTGACAACCTGAGTAACGATCAGTGCGTAAAATGTCATCAATATAGATGCCAAAAATAAGCGCAATAAATATCGCGATGAAATAAAATTAAATTTTTTGTTACTTTTAAGAGATCGAAAGGATTTAATCACGACATAAAATTAAAAAATAACAAGTAAGGAAGGACTAAGTGCTGGTGCAACCGAACATTTTATACTCTTGCAACTTGCAAAATTTAAAAAAATAAAATAGTGATACTTTCAGTTACAATGGTTTCTTAGTTATAGGCCTAGGGCCAGTTTTATCATTTTATCCGCAGCATATAACGTTATAAAAAATCACGATCTCTCAATTTTATCAGGCTAATTCATTAATTGGCCGATATATGCGGAATAAGGTCACCCAGGAGTACGAAAATCCTTATATTAGGTATATAGGGGCTAAGGGAAGTATTGACTTGATTCAATCCCTTTGTAGCACACAGACATATTAATATCAAAAAAAGATATTTTCTGTATCTCAATATTAGAAAAAATTTTTTCGGTAAAAAATCAACTATAAGTACTGGATTCACATATTCAGTATCTAGGTGCTTAAATAGATTTGGTTCGATTTTGGCAATTTTTAGTCATTAGGTGGCACACCTTACATGCACTACTCGTTCAAAGTTTGATCTTGATATATCAACTCATTTTTTATTTGTATACTGCAAAGTGAAATAATGAAATAATCACTTGGGATGGGGACACTTTTTCCCACTTTTTCAAAAGTTTTTGCCTAAATCGCCGGTCGAACTATTCAACCGATTTGTTTAATTTTTTTTAATGTTCACAAAACGCCTGTCTATCGCCCCTATATTTTTTTATAATTAACCAAATAACCATTCACGTACTTTTTAAGAATAAATTGGGTTTTTGTGTTTCAAATGATCCAAACATGAGAAATCGTCTCCGCTAGTGAAAAAACTGATCTCATTCGCCCAGCCATTTCTCCGACAGATGTCATCAAAATGCCACCTCATACCTCATGGTACGTGAAAATAGCTCTATTATAGAATAAAAATTTCTATGAAATATATCAAAAAACAGGCCAGATTACCCTAATGACTCCTTAAATATACATTAACGTGTGTCTATCTCGATTAGTTATAAGGGAAACATACAGCCGGTAGGTGAACACAACTATTATACTCTGCAGCAACATGTTGCAAGAGTATAAAAAGTCACTGTAAAAGAAAAAATGTATTTATTCTGGTCTTCTGTTCATACATTAATATGTCAAGTGAGCCATAATTTTTAAACGCAATTACATTTTCTTTTTAATAAAGTTCTTCGTCTTCTTTATTGGTGTAGACAACGCTCACGAGATTTATAGCCGAAACGTGGAACTAGAGATGAAGAGCTTCACCCATCGGATCTGCTCTTAAGCATGCTAAGAGTACCCTAAAGGCCGAAAAGATTAAGACCTTCATTATCTGGGTTTCACAAAGTGTTTTTTATACCGACTTGTTGGCGAAACTCAAAGCAGTCACAGGCCTTTATTAACAATGATTCCATTTCTACCTTTTTAACACATATGATCGCACCTTCAACATCGCCGCCTCCAAATTAGTTGAACTAGGCTGCGTTCCCTGTCTACTTCAGATTTGGTTCCGATCGATTGACTCTTTATTTTCAAACCTGAAAAAGTCAATCGTCAGACAGAAAATTCAATCGAATGAAGACAGTCATGAAGGCATACTTTGAAGACCTCCTAAAAAAATATATTTTTCTGACGGATTAAAGAAATTAATGAATCGCTGGCTTAAGTGTATCCAATAAATAGGAGACCATATTGAAAAATAATAGGCACTTCGCTTCTTTATAATATTGCCAATATCTGTTTCTAGGTTTGACTCAGCTGTTCGTAGAAAAGGCTTCAGCTTATTAAGCTGCACTAGTTTATAATCTCGATCAATGAAAAGATATTGTTAATATTAATATCTAATGAGGCTAGGAATTGAGAGTGTATTTATGGAAAACTTTTTCGAAAAAGCCATCGTAAGTAGGCTATAGCTTAAACCCATAATTATTGTACCAATTAGTTTCACTAGCATGAAAGTTGCTTCAGTTTCATTCGTGTCATCCTTGTGATTTTCTTACTGCTTTTCAGTCATAACGACTTCTTTAAAGAAAATACCAAAAATTAAGTTTCATATAATTTTCTCAAATTCGCGTCAAACTCTCATTAGGTCGTATAAAATAATTCTAAGAGCATGGAAACTTAGAAACGCAAATTCACTTGCGACTCTAAACATTTATGCATACATTTAAGTGTGTACGTTTGTAAGTGTAGGAATTTCATAGCCATTTGTATCGAAATATCTCAAAACTTAACTCTTACAATTCGCATGTCAATGAAAAGCAAACAGCATTCAAAGAATATTATTATCGTAGCAAGTTGAATGCAATGAAATGAACTTGCAACGTGCGCTGCAAGGCAACTGTCAGCTACCAATTTGCCAGTAAATGTTTTTGAAGTCGCACACCGACCGACACACAAACACACACAAACGCATGCACATTACCATAAAAGTTAGCAAAACTTTACTATTTGAATGCTCCTAAATGCCACACATACACATACATACACATACATACATATGCAGCAGTGATAGTTTGCAAAAGCATATGTGTGAATACGTATATATGTAAATGTGTGTGTGTGTGTTAAAGCAAACTATTAGATTATCAAGGCACACGCTTGAATAGAGAAATACCAATGTGGCAAAAACTTTGAATGACTGACTCTATTCACAGCCACTCACACACATACACACCCACGCCTTTTACATATTTACATAAACGCATATATATGCGCGTGCGTGTGTATTTATAAACTTAAATTCTCAGTCGTATTCATCGTCGCACAATCAGCCCGAATGAATACCATTTCATTTATGGCAATTTCAATGGCAACCAATTTCCCAACATAACCACACTAATGTGCAGAGACGCGGCAGGCGACTGTGGCGAGGTCATTGAAATGTCTGCCTGTGTCTGTTGCTTCAATTGCTGTTCGTGGTTGAAGTGTGTGATATGCCGGAGCAACCGCAGAAAGTTATAAAGTTGTGCCATTTAATCAGCGGCGAAAGCAGCAACGAACGCCAGAGCAACAGCGTTAAAGACTCCGAAGAAGCCGCAGCAGAAGAAGAAGGTCGCCGCTGGTGTAGACACGCTGGTGTATGCTTGTGATGCCTTGCCACACCTACACTCACAGCCACACAGTCATCTGCTGCCATTGCTGCCTTGGCAAACAACTTACTTTTGCAAATGAATGGGAGTTTAAATGCCTTCGCTCGCTTTGTGCTGCTCCCCACACATGTATGTATGTATATGAATGTACGTGTATTTGTGCAAATATTTGCTCAACCATCTTAGCAGCTTACAGTTATATTATCAGCCGCGTTATTGCTGTTATAATGCTTTAATATCAACTTTTTCGCACATTAAAATAGGGAAGTAATGCATACAAAGAGACGGAGACTAACAAACATACACAAACACTCAGCTATACATATAGATTTTCCCACTTAATATTCTGGGATAGTAAATTACCCTTAGGTATGTCTATTATGCTTATTAAAATATCATAAACAAAAGCGGCGTTGAAAGCTTGTGAGCCAGCGTAGTTGGTTGAAAGTGACGAAGATTGCTGGAAATGGTGGCAATCATCGGAGGACTTAATGAGACGAGCAAAAGTAAGTTTCCCAAGTGAATATTTAATGAGAATGGGGATGAAATATTAACTATTGAAAATTCCGCTTAATTGCAAGAAAACGACTTTATTGACTATACATGAAGTACATAGGCTTGTTATAATTCTTACAAGTTACTTACGGCTTCGAAAACTTTAAAGTATTAAATTAAGTTTAGTTTCGTGAGGAGATGGGCTATGGGTAATGACACACCACAGGTACTAGTTCTATGAACTAATTTTTTGAGTACTTTTGGCACCACTTGCGCATTTTTGTCTGAAACTCATTTGTGTTGTCGTTTAACTTTCTACTTGCTGCTAGGCAGTGACGACCCAATTCTGCGCCTCTTCTAAGCCTATTTTGCCTTAACAACAATCTTTTTAACTTTCGAAAATTATTATGGTCATTTAAGACGATTATTACGTTTTTTATTTTCTTTACTTCTTTACTGGCGCAGACACCGCTTATGCGGTTATAGCCGGCATACCACGAACAGCAACAGAAGCAACAGACGCAGGCAGGCAGACATTTCATTTTCAACTCCACTCATTTGAATTATAGTTGGAGCAATTCAATTTCAGATCAACCCTACTTTTGTTTGGTATTACGATTTTGAACTATTTTCAGTTGAATTTTCGCTGGTGTTGCCAACCTTAAAACTGAAGATTTGGCAGAAAATGCCGGTCTACTGTGCTTTTGTTGCCTTAGATATGAGATCGATTTTGGATATAGTATTTGTGCTCCTAAATCATGACACTATTAATAATTTTGTAAGATTTTCTCTCATTTATTTTCAAATTTTTACTTTTACACAACGTGAAAATAAATAATATATTTATCTAGTATGCCAATTCTGTTTTGAAAAATTAAGAATACATTTCAATAAACAGAGAGAAAGATGTCGAAAACATATGTTATATCTCATCTTTTATGATTGATAGTATTTTTAAGGAATAGTCTGCCATAATTCGATGATCCCATCAACCTTAATACCTTTCTTTAACTATTAGACCTTAGTGGAACTGCTCCCTCTCTTTGTTTCTCAATATAGTTTCCTAAATTACCCTAAAAAGCCTTCAGATAGTTTTTCTTTCGGAAACGCAAACTGGAAATGATGGATACAGTGGTTATCCGTCGCTCACAAGACGACAATGGCAGAACATTTAGCATTCAATTTAGAGGCGTGAATATCGAAGTTAACAACACGTCGAAGTTGATAACAAATGAATCATACTACTACTGCCTTTTGTCAATTAACTTCCACGGAAGATGAACTCATCACGAATGTTTAAACGAACGTTGGCCAAATTATTGTAACTGCGATTGCATGAGTGCACCTGCAATTTTAGCTGCCAAAAAAACCGATGTTAATGACTTAAACTGGAAGATTCAAAGTCGAATTCCGGGAAGTTTGCGCTCATACAAATCGATCGATCGTGTTGGAGGACGAAGCCGTGAATTATCTAGTGGAATTTCCAAATTCTTTGGAGAGGCTTGGTATGCTACAGCATCATTTCAAAGTTGGATCTGTCATTATTATGTTTCACAATCTTCATGTGCCAAAATTGTATAATGGAACCCAACTGATTATGACGCAGTTATCGAATACAAGGGACAGCAATTTCAGTTCAAACGTATTCAGTTTCCAAGGAAAATTGCATTTGCGATGATAATCAGGACACAAGGATAGTCGCTAGAAGAGTGTGGCATAAATCTGGAAATGCTATGTTTTTCACACGGCCAGATATACATATGTGACGTGTTGACGAGTTGGAAACCGATGTACATTAACGTACCAGAACAGAAACCAAATAAATAAAAAAAATGTAGAAAAATCATGCAGGACAAACGGCTGCGGGTTAGCTCCTTACATATAAATAATTTGTAATTTTGTAATTTAAATAGTGGATAAATATAAACAAAATATTTTTTCGTAGGTATGTAATTGCTATTAACTATTTGGACGGACCGGCCGCAAGGTTATGTTCTGATAGACTGAATGTCATATAACACTGGCCTAAAAATTTTTTTTGTTTGGTGCAACACTGTCCGGATTTGTAGTCGGTAAATTAGGTAGTATTAACTGTATTGCTGCTACTAGATGTCAGCTGACAGTTCTGGTTTACCTACAAGTCTTATTTTAATTTTTTCAGGTTTATTAAAGTCTGTCTTTTATTATGGAAATTAAGTCGAGTAGTTGCAGTAATGATCTTCACAAGTTTTGTTATATATGCGGCGAGTATATAATGAAAAATCAACGGAAACCGATTAATGGCATTGTAATTGCTTGCATTCTGCTTACTTTGAAATTGGCAATTAAGATAAACACGTGAACGAGAACTGATATGAAAAATATGTGACTGATATATTCGTATTAGCTCACAAAATATACCTAAAGTATTTTATAAAATTTTAGGCACCAAAATGAGGTAGCCAGTGTAAGTAATGTGTAATAAGCTGTACTTATATAAAATCTCTTGGCAAATTTATACGTAAAGTCTATAGGAATGCTTTCATAGTATATCTCTTATTATCGAAGATGTTAATTATAAGTTTTTTGGAATGGCTGAAATCGGTGGATTATTTAAACATTCAAAGAGGAAGGGAAAGACTAATTTTTTTAAATCCTTAAATCCTCATTTCCAGTTTTTTCATATTAAATACCATTCACAGTGTACAAAATGAGTCAACTAAGAAAAACAAAAAATGTGAATATGCTTTTTAGACAAATTATTGTTATTATTGATTGATATTTCTTTTATAGTTGTCATTTGTGTTAACCCAAAGTAAACACTTTTCTATTTTCGCTATGTAATTGGGAAAGGTTTTTTTTTTTTCAAAAAATAAATAAAACCGAAAAAAGTGAAAATAATTCTTGTTATATAAAATAGAAACACAAATTGGTTAGTGTTATTTTAAATTAAAATAAAATTTAATAAATTAAATTTAAAATAAATTTCGAATTTCTAAAAGATTACTTTCTGAGTATATTCAAATGCAGATTTTTAATACTTGTTCTTTCTTTGTTGCCTTTAAAAATATTCGCCCGCTTTCTTCAGTAAAATAGAGTTTAATTTACTTAATTTTTATGTTTTTGTTTGTATTCCCACTGCAGTATAATGTAGTGTGAGGATTAGTTTCAGTGAAGGCGTGTCTCTAATAATATATAGTATACTCGTATTAAGAATCGTAGCTGCACCTCTTACACCTTATGGTGTCTGCCAACAATTCATTCTTGTTCTCTTCACTTTTTAAGAAATCCTTTTCTATATAACATATGTCTACATGTCTATAAACATATGTTATGTAATATAATGAATATATTAGGACACTATATACCTGGGCATATATTTTTTGCAACAAATTGATTTAGAGTCATTGCCACCAGAACGAATTCTTTCCGCAAATGTGTTGTTGGTTTGGATGAGAAAATATGTTATACTTCCATACATATTTTCATTACCCGCTAAGTAAATTCTTATACCCTGAACAGGGTATATAAAATTCGTCACGAAGTTTGTAACACCAAAACGGAAACGTCGGAGACCCTTCAGAGTATATGGATATATTATTGATCAGCTTGACGGTATGAGTCGATTTAGTCATGTCCGTCTGGATATATGCGAACTAGTCCCTCAGTCTTTGAAATATCTTTCTGAAATTTCGCACTCGTGCTTTTCTTAACAGGATTCTGCTTATTTGTCGCAACGGCCGATATCAGATCGCTAAAGCTAATAGCTGACATACAAACTGAACCATCGGAATCAAATGCTTGCAAGGAAGAAATTTTATTGATCTGCTCTCTTTACGAAATTTAGCATAGATTATTACTCAATGCATCGCTACAATACCCGAAGAAATTGTTCAGATTGGAAAACTGTTGCGTATAGCTGCCATATAAACTGACCAATAAGGATCAAGATAAATAATTTTGTTTATACTATTGGATGCTATAAAAAATGTACCTGTGAAGGGTATTAAAGCTTCATTGCAGCCGAAGTTTAGGTTTTTTATTTTTTTACATTACATTTTCTATTTGAGGTATTCCGCCGTTTTTTTACATCAATGCATGTTACAGCTATTGCTTAGCAGCAGTTGTTGGCAATGTCGGCGCCGCTGTTGAAAAACTACGCTTTGACAGTTTTCACGTAAAAATAAAATGCACGCGCATTTTTCACTACATTACGCTCGGTACATGCGCAACAAGCATGCATTTATATACCGACATACGTCCATATGTATGTATTAGTATTTGCGTGAACAGCAACACTCTGCCAAACAAAAGGTGTCAACGTTTTCCATGCAACATGAGCAGCAAATGTGCATGCAACGGAAAAACGTGTGCAGAAATTTTTAAAAATTCAAACACGCGCTTGTAGATATGTATGTATGTGGCTACATGCAGATGTGTTTTATATGAAACATATGCAAAATACGCTGCCGCAAACACTCAACCACAGTGCGCCCACTCAATTCGGAAAGTGTTGTGCGCTTAATGAAAACTATTTAAAAATTTAAATTGAAGCGTTTTCCGCTTCAAATATGAAATTCATTTCTGTTTTTAGTTTTTAGTTTTTTATAAAAAATATAACCACATATAAAGTGAACCGAAATTGAAATTTTTCCATCAACACGTTGTTAGGCTTCAATGCACAAAATATTATATGATTTCCAAAAAATTTAAAAGAGTAAAAGTGTTGGAAATTTTCTGGCTTTTTGCCATAATGGTTTGTTTGCAATAAAAAAATGTACAACTTTTCAATTTTATAATTTTCTCAACTGACCGAAATTGCTAATCAAATTAATAAAGGGCAGGCAATAAGTGCCCGGAAAAAGTGTTGAAATACGGTAAAATAATTGAAAATTAATTTGCGTATATTTGAGAGAAAATTCTCATTACAAACTTCACAACCATGTACATGAACATATGTATTTCAATATCATATATCATTCATGTGTATTTCGAAGCATGAAAAGGTAACAACACTTTTACTATTACTATTTGAAATTTTTATTTCTCCGTTTTAGGCATCAAAGGAAAAATTTGACATTAAATTTCATATATCGAGCTCGAAATAATTTGTTTATATCGATCTTTTTGCTTTAAAAATTTGAATTTCAAAGTCAAGAATTTACACCGAAATTTATTTATATTATTGAGATTTGTGTATAAAATTCGTATTCAATATAAAAGCTAACAAGTACATAAATATCATTTAGGTTCGTTTTGTAGAGCACATTTCGTCAGTTCTTTTCTTTACTTTTAACTTACAGCTGAGCTCAAGTGTGTGTATTCATGGCTCTCTAAGAGAGTCACTCAATTGTTAATTCTGAAATTTCAATGCCCAGCAAAAACTAAACAACAATACTTTGTTGTAATATTTTCATTACTTAAGTTATATAAATTAAGCAAAATTGAAATGTTGCCCAAAAATTGTATTTAAATTTAAAACTTCTTGATTCTAGTTCTTTCACATATATGATACCATATGTCAGTCTATTTGATTTCCAATTTTCTCACATCATCACATTGCCATCTATAAGACAAAAGGGGCGTACAAGTACATCCATGGACACACCAATAGCACACTTTACTTTCACTTTCATATTGCTAAAAAAATTCTATTATCGTAAAAAAAAAACAAAAAAACTAATATCCTATATGGGTTTATAAAAAGCTACAATAACCTTAAAAACAATTATTAAAAATTCCATAAGATTGCTCATTTCGTTAGTAACTACATACATGCGTAGTAATTCATAGCCATAGATTCAAATGCAAATTACTCCGTTTTATTTTTCAGTGTATCCAAATACAGAAACCAATCCACATTATCATCTTTGAAGAATTGGCTCGACGCCATGCCATGAAAACGCGCTCCAGACCATGATACTTTCACTGCCGTACCTAATGGGTTTTTTGGTATACCAAGAACCTGCTAAATTGTCCAAAAAGTTGAACTTCATTGAATCGTCTTTCTGCAAGTTTTATTGACGCGTCCTTACCATCTTCGTCTTTTACTTGGATCTTAATTTCTACCGCTGACTTAAAATTATCGGCTTTGCTTTTCCGTACTATGGTTTTGTCAACACTAATATCGGTTTGGCCTTGTTATTCTTGGAATCATTTTGTTGACAATTTAAACGAAAAGTTATAAAAATATTTATAGTATGTATTGATTCCCACTGTTTTTTCTACAAGTTATCAACTTTTCTCTTTCAGATCGTACTGTAGAAATTATTAAACTAATTGTGTTGAGAATTTTAAAAAATCCAAAATACTATTCAGTTGATTTAAGTGTTAACATTTTATCCCTCGTAGAATGCACGATCGTGTCAAAGCGGTTGGGACAGTAAACTTTAACACGTACAACCTTGAACCCATTTTTCTCGAAACTGCATCTTTAAAATCGGCCGACGATTTTATTCGGAGACCATGGCACATTAATTTTATATAATAGAGTACTATGTACTATTTTTTTCCATTTAAGTTGTATAAAAAATAAAATTATGTGAACCTAACCACTTATAAAGATAAGTTCTTAAATTTGCCATTCTTTTTTAAAAAGGAGATGCCGATGATTGGCCCAGTAATCATTACTTTGTATCAACATGACTATGCAGAACATTTTTGTATAGCCAAATACTCGTATATATTTAGTAAAGTCTGAAAGGAAGAAATTTTGTTGATATAAAATAAAATTATTATTTTTTCTTTTACATTTTTTGGAGCCATTCTTTTTTTATTAAAAAACATTAATATTTTGAAATGATAAAAAAGAGTAGTGTGTAATTATTTGCCTCCGAAACTTATATTCGCACTGACGCCAACGTTCAGATATTTAGTTTTAATACATATATGTATAGGCTGTTAGGACCTTTATGAGACCCATTAAGTTTTCTCTCAATAACCCCGTCCTTCTGATAAAGCTTACGAGTATAAGTACAAAATTTTTATCCATGCAACCTCCAGCACATCGACCGATAGATGCAATTATTTTCCTATACAAAGCTTTACATTTCAATAGATGTTTTATAGTTTCATCTTCTTCTACCTTCTGACAGCTTCTACAATAGCCATTGTAAGATGTTCCCAGTATGCTAATAATATTAGCCTAATATGTCTGCCACTTAGACAGTGACCTATAAGACCTTCTTCTAACAGACTACTTAAGTCATTCCTTTTGAATTTTAATAGTCGACATGTGCGGCCTATATTCCATTCATAGCAATTTTCCCTATTTTTTAGTGGTGGACTTCAATGATATACAAGCATTTGTAATATGTTTGTGAATCTAGAAATAGTCCCTCTTGTTCGTAGTCTAAATATAAATCATCTGTTTCGCAGTTACAAGGAATATGTCCTGGAACCCATTACAGATTTATCGTGAAATATGATGCGATGATGTGATATCTGGCAACTAATTTTGCTGAAAAGACACCACCTTCAACTCGATTATCTAGTTTGGACCCAATCGTATCCACTTCACCCACTTCCCACTCTTCTCTGGAAGGGAAGACAATATTGATGAAAAAATTTAATTTTAATTCTATAAAAATTTCGCAAAACCATGGTATTGGTTAAAACATGAGCTTACTAACTATCTTTCTTTAAATCTTACCGCATAGTTGTTTTCAATTATTGGCCACCATACCAATATGCCTTAGGTTATAATCGGTCTTACAACTGCTGTGTAGAGACAGTGTGTGATACGAGACGTTAGTCTCCTCTTGGGCCTCACTATCGTTTACAGCTGCAAAGTGCTGTACCGGACTTCTAACGTCTATGTTGGGTTTCAGTGAAAGGCACTTGTCTAAAATTAGTCCCATGTAGCTTTCCTTATTATCATTTATTAATGACAGCATAACTTCTTTGGTTGCATTTTATTTATTAGTAAGATCCAGAGAAGTGGATATAACACGTCTTTCTTGAAGTTTATCTCTTTGGACAGATCTGCCTATCGTTGAAGCTCCCAACGTTGAAATTAATGACTTACCCATGAACATCAGTTCATTCAATTTCCCAAGAAATTCACAGATGCACAAATCTTAATATGCGCCTTATGCTAGATATTATTGAAAGCACCTTCAATGTCAAGGAAGACTGGACGCGTGTATTATTTTACCACCAGAGATTTTTTAATCTCTTCTACCACCTAGTTTTATGCTGTTTCCTTGGGTTTTTCTTTAGAATACGTATGCTGCGAAACTGCTCATATTTCTGGGATTAATTTGTTTCTTATATGCGTTTCGTAATATTCCTCTTTCCAATGTTTTTAAGAGGAATACGGAAAGGCTATTTGGATTGAAACCCTTTCAACTTCTATGAGAGTTTTTACCCGCCTTTGGTATAATTTACATATTACTTTGACTTTTCCCTATAATAAAGGAATATAGTTTAATAGCAACGCCTCTTTAAGAATAGTTATTAACCAGAGTTTTATGTAGCTTTGAGACTACTGTAGCTGGGCCAGGAATGAACCGACAGGTATGGGTGATTTGAAGAGGTTGAAACCACTTATTACTTAAGAAAATTTTTCTTACGCGGAAGAATGAGTACTTAACCTCAACCCTCAATGGCGCGAGTATAGCAAGTAAAACGTATTACCCCATATTGCCCTAAACGGCTACTGTCAAGAGAAGTACAGGTGTATTCCTATCTACATATATATTTACATTACATAGTTTATATGTATGTGGATATATTTATCATTTTGTTAACATTATATATTAATAATTTCTCTGTAATAAAAAGAGAAACCACAAACATAGTATCGATTCCTTAGTAACCATCGCCTTGGGAACTGATTTTTATTTACATTCCTTAAATAAGGGTGAAATCTACAGCTATTCAACAGCTACTAGTGCAAACCACTTAAGCATAACAGTAAACCATTCACAGTGAAGCATATCTCACAACTCGAAAACTATGTACATCCGCCTTTAGAAGCAAAGGCTTTGCGAAAGTTGTTATTATCTGCAGTTTTCAACGAAGCAATCACGAAGTTAACGATCTATCAACGCAGCCAGAGGATAAATGCACGGCGCTGTGAGCCCAAAAAAGAAAGTACGCCGAAATATCAGCCGAACTCACGTCGCAGTTCCAAGAAAGAAGCACTAAAAAAACTCGATGGCACAGAAAATGTGCTGAGCGAAAAAATGTTAAATGAAATAAAATTGGATCAGGAGCTGAATTTACTCCGTAAAATTTACGGTACCGCGCTTTCAGAACTCGAGTCTGACGCTACCAGTAAAGTGTTTGATGCGGATGATTTAGATGAAAGTCCTGTTCGATCAAACGACCAGTTGTACAGCGTAATCGAAGCACAAAAGCCAGACAAAAATGAAGTTGAGCAAGCGTTAGATCTGCTAAACACCAACAAAGAAGCATTCAAAGCGCTCAAAGTGCAATTAGCAGAGGAGCAGCAAACGGCGAAGAAGCGCATCGTAGAACAGGACGACTGCATTGCTACACTACGCCACAATCTGCGTAACGTACGTCTACTTAACGAATTGGAGCTGCGCTTGGTGCAACGCTGGGAGGAGAATCGCTACACGCAGGCGAGTATTGTCGGCGCTAATGAGGAACGCACATTGCAACAACAAATCGATGACTTACGCCGACGTATTGCGGGTGAAGAGTGCATCATTGTTCAAGTGGACAAGTTTAGTGTGAAACAATTTGCGGAGCTAAATGCGAAAATCGCCGCCTGGCAGCTAAAGTACGCGCGTGTAATGGAGATCAAATGCACAGAGACGCAGGCGAAAGAACGTCAAATACTGAAGTTGCAGAAGTCATGGGAGCGTCATCGGGAAACGTACGCAGAACGGCAGAAATTCGTACGCGATTATTTGGAGGAGAAGGAAGTGGAGCGGCAGTTGTACGAACAGCAGAACTACCGTGTGGAATGTGCAGTGCGACTTCAAGCTTGGTGGCGTGGGCTAATGGTTCGCCGTGGTCTAGGGCCGTTTAAAAAGAAGAGCAAAAAGGGCAAGAAGGGAAAGGGTAAAGCTAAGTGAACTGAAATATTTCAGTCGATTTGCTCTTAAATGAAAGTATATGACTTACATTAAATAAAATTAAATTTGAAAAAAAACGAAAGTTAAGCCGGCGTTATTGGGTGGGAATCATTTACAAACATCTTGTCATATACAACAAACTGAAAGGATAGTGTATAGTTAAAACGATGGTTACTTGCCTTGTGTCTTTTCAGACACTCTATTTACAAGTGGCACTACTTTCCTATCGGCGGGCCTATAGTCGGGTAATTTTCAGTATATTTCATCGTGTATGATTGGCGGATCAACTTTATCGTCTGTATCGATATTGAATGCTTAACTTTCACGATATCTAACTCGTTTATTCGTAATCGCGATATAATGTTAGTCGAAACCCAGCTTCACTGTTCAATCCTTTCAGTACATTGCTTCGATTCGTTAATTAATTCTCGCTAAGCCGGATATTTCTCATCATGTAGCGGCAAAGCAAAATTATCGCCCGCCTCCCCACTTAGGCACCAAACGGCTTATTAGTAATTTCACTACTCAGAAATATAATCCAGAAATTTGCCGTTTTATATCAGAGACAAAATTAAAGATTGTTTTAATTTTTGAATATACAATATAATAAATCATGCTAAGATACTACTGAAGTTAAAGAGTATAGCAATGAGTGCAGAATGAATTATTAATAAATCCAATCAGATTCGTAACTAAAAGTTCTAAATTTGAAGCGACGCGGCTTGATAGAGAACTTGAAATAGATGCTGCATTCAGCTCCATCTGTGATATTTTCGATTCATACATTCTGCGGTTTATCCTTTAAATTTTCCAAGATAAGATAATACAATCGTCGAAGATTTGAAGACGCGCTTTTCTAGAGAAGTATTGGATGGATTTCAACTGATTCCATTCAGAAAAGGTATGTGTTTTGAAAACCAAAGAAACGGAAAATATTTTCATTGACAGATAGATGCAAAAGCGTTTTGGATAATGACAACATCGTGCAACGTTTAAAGCGCAAAGGTGGGCTTGATAATTGGTAGGGCCATTAGAGGCAGAAGCAAAAGTCAAAAGACAACTAGTTACCGACTACTCCATTGGAAACATCGAAGAACCGCGATGTAGAACTATACCCCATAATTCATATTTTTCACGCATTTTTGCACACTTGCTGTGACGAATGCTAGCTATGAACGCTATTTTTCGACACTTTGCCGTATGAAAACGTGGCTGAGGACGAACATGCTTCAAGATAGATTGATTGGCTTGACGTTGCTGCACACGTATCATAACATTGAACTCACTGCAGAAAAATTTTTAAAAGATACTCAAAACTTGGCCCACATTTACTAATTTTACATTTCAAATAATGTGGCTGCTGCTTAAAGTCATATTTACTTTGTTGTAATTTACATTTCAGTGTTTTTTAATTTTCTCGCATTTTACTTTTTTTTAATGATGAATGTATATTAGATTGAAAATTCCCAAATCTTAAGAATATCGCTTATAAAAATATTAAATGTACATATTTTAATATATTTATATTATTTGATGTACTTCCAAAGGTTAATGTCCAATGCGTTGTGTTCTTACATTTCAATTGCTAAGTTCGATGGTAACTAATAAAATTTAACAAATGAATGTAGAGAGGGGAAGCAATTACAATCGTAATTCATGCACGATTGCATTACCCTTTTTTGCTACACCGTTCTCGCCACATTTTCTCTTGTGCGATCACGAAGGAGTAGATTATTTGCGCAACAAAACAAATGCACTCTCCACACTCGCACTACAAGAGCAACTGAACCCCTCCTAGTGTGGAGAGATTCAGTTTTGGTACTCAATGCAAATAAGTTCAATGTCAATTAGTATTTTCTTTTGTAGTCGGTCAGCGGTAAAATTTCGTGCCATTTCGCGGTCGTGAAAAATAATAGTAAACGCGTTAGTAAAATAAGTAAATAGCAATATTTGGTGTTTTGTAAATTTATAAAAGCAGTGCTTAGTGAAAATGAAGTAGAAATTAAAATTTTGTGAATGATGAAATGTGGTTGTGTAGTAGGTGTAAAGCGTAAATGTTTCAAAGTGAAGTGTGAGGTGCAATAATGAAATAAATGTCTGATTTCAATTTAAGTGTTCATTAAATGTATAAAAATTCATTAATTGAATAAATTATTAAAAAAATTAGTGCCGAAACATTTTTTGTAGCGTTCGTTCATTCGTATTTTTTTGTTCCTTGTTCGCCATTCGTTGATCTGTGTTAATTATGTTGGTCTCGAAACATTCTCTAAATACTCTCAACAGGTGAGTGGAGTTACAGGGTGTCCAGATACATATATACTTAAGTATTTTCTTTTTCATAAATTAATGATACAGGCATACCAAATTTCATGTGCCTTGGGTTCTACAATTTATTTTTTGAAAGGAAAGCTTATTTTTATTATAATATCCACATATTTAGTATGCGTTTTTATAGCATTAGGAAGCAATATAGTCTGTTAGAAATTAAATACCCAGATCTTTCCTTTCAATCACTTCTAATTTTTCTCTTTCACTTGAGAAATACATTTTTTATTTGTTATTCCATCAATTGAAATATGTTCATCTTTAAAAAGATTGCCCTTTCATATGTGTAAATCGATTGGCGTTCAGGGTCTTAAAATCTGATTTCTGACATAAGCGAAAAAACGAAAAAAATAGCTCCGTGATTATTACTTAAATATGTTTTTAAAGTATGTTCTCTAAAATATCAAATTTTAATCAGGCGCATAATTGTGATTATAAGTATGTAATACTTTACATAATCAAGTCATTTTGTGAATGAATATATATAATTCTAAAAATTTTCTATTACAGTTTAAGGTTTCATCTCAAATAACTTTTTAAATTGTCGACTTAGCAAAAAATCATATTGGATAATACTTGTGGATCGTTAAACATTTTACGAGAATAACTCTGCTCTTAAATTATGCACTGATTTCATACAAAATGTAAATGTTTGATAAATGCCACAAACACAAAAAAAAAATTATGCAAATTATTTAACTGCAAATAGATTTAAGCCATTGAAATAAAGCCGCGATTACTTAGCAACATATCTGCATTTTACCGCAACTGTCAACTGAAAGATGGCATGATTCATGGCAAGGGCATTAGTTGAAATTGATACGCCCTCTCAAGCGTTTGATTTGGATACTCTACAAGACAGCTTCAAAATGTTATCAATAACATATGAAGGTGGATTTGAGCCCATAAAATTTAAATATCACGTTTATAAATCTGCGTACATATATTTATATGTATGTAGATATATGAATGTGTATAAGTAGCTACATAAATCATTTCAATATGTCGAAATATTTATATATATTTGGGTTCTATTTTTAAGATAGATTATTCTTAACGAAACTTTTTTTTGGAGTTCAAATGTATCCTGCATCAAGTTGTATCCAAAAACAGTTGCTGGAAAAAGTATACGAACAAAAATGAGTTTTAAGTTTTTTCGTCTGTTTGTTTGAAGGTGTAGAATTTTCTAGCAGATAAGCTGTCAAACCAGCTGTAAGTGTCAGCATGAGGGTTTCAAATTTCAGTTGAACATACTGTGCTTATTACCAAACAAATTCTTACATAAGAACGGGATTAATAATCGCCTTAATCTATTTTCGAAACTAAGATGCTGACATATTAACCTACAGAGGTTTACATCATTGATGTGTTTATATTGTGAGTTGTTCTGACGAGTCTCTCCACGTTTCATTGTATCCAAAAAATACAAATTCAAGTGGTTTCCATACCGAAGGTATTATTTAAATAAACAAATATCTTTAATAACGTTATTTATTGAAATATATTATAAAAATATCCGAAAAATTTTTTTGAGTAAAGTATCAAGCCATAAAAACCTCTGCAACAGTTAACAGTCCCCTTAAAGCATACTAATACTTTTTCGTTTAACTGTATAAAAGTATATTCGTACATAATACCACCCACATAGTTATCAGTAACTTCAAAAAGTGCCAATAGAGCAACTCATATGCCCAATTTAAATTCAATTCAAAGTTGATTTATAACCTCACACCGCAACAGACAGCGATACCGTTACCAATATCACACCACAACTTAACCTCAATTCAATCCATGAAAAACGCATATGTCAATGCAATAAATCCAACAAAGAAGAAAAGAAGAAAGCTTAGCCACCTTTTTCTTTCGTTACACTTTCCCAAGCACAAACTTTTTCCTTATGGAACTTTCAACTTTATTATGTTGCCATGTACATATGTATGTATGTATATCCATACCGAAATATTCATATGTAATAATCATTCGTACTTATATATTTATTTTCAGAAGTGTGTGCGGCAAGCCCTCTTTTTTCTTTGGTATTATAAAGTATTGTAGGGATTTTACTTATGCAGAAATAGAAAAATAAATACTAACTTACATATATACTTACATACATAAATATACACATTCAAATATATAATCAAACATCTGTCATTTTATCGGCTAAAAGATTTTCTTTTGAACACAAATAGATTTGCAAAAGTTTTTCGTGCGATTATACCCACACACACACATTTGAATACGAATAAACGCATGTGTATTTTTTGTTGTTGCTAAAGCCGCTTGTTTTTTGATGGCATTGAAGTCGTACAAGCATGAAATATAATTTATGCAAAAATTGTCAAACCCATTTCATGTCGCCGAAATTAATTTGAGCGAACCGGAAGTTGCAAAATTCGCCATGAAATTGTTCAAACGGAAATCGGGCAACACTCATGTGTAAAAGAAATGATGAACATGAGAATGATGTAGGAAGCGACATAGTAAAACGCAATCAGATTTGGATAGGCTAATAGGCGGACAGTTAAAAATTAATGTTTCTGTACATGCATGCGCACTAAATATATTTAATATACATACATACATATGTACATGAATATGAACGTATTTTTGTAAGCCATTGAAGGTCCATAAAAAGCTTAAGGATTATGGTGATATTTTATACAGTTGAATCAATCCAATCGCTTTGAGATTTAAGACTGATACATATGTTTTCATAATTTTTGGTTTTTACATGCATACATATATATGTACATAAACATAAAATTTGTGGTTGTTATTATCAATTTTGTTGAACGAATTTTTGGCAGGCAAAATAACTTAGTTAAAGTAGAAGCGTAATTCTGTGGAAGCATAATTATGTGGAAAAACGTATGATACACTTGTATATTTATAAATATATGAAAGCGGTCGTAGGACCCATAAGAGGTGTTTGAAGACTACTACTACCATTAGAATGTTACCACTTCAATTCACTCTTCTTTCTTTTCAGTTCGGAGGGAGCAAGGTTATGAGTGCGCTCAAAAATAACATGAAGCTAAATTTTAATATTCTTTTAATTAAGCATGACTTTAAAAGTTTTTCCGGGGTTCTGGAACAATGTTCTGAAACAAACCTTGGTTCACTGTGCAAAAAAAAATACCTTCCTTACTTAGTAAGTATCTGATATCCTGTATTTACAGTTATTAAAGCAGGCACCGTTAATTTGACTCTTGCAGTCCCCAGACTTCGACCGGCAGTCATCCAAGTAGATTTCAGGTGATGAACCGAAACCAAAACATGGTAAGATACAAGATTTGGCTAACAAATTTATGAATTTATATTTTGGCATTTTCTAGAAAAAGGTAAACACAGACTTTTACCTGCTCTCAGGACTTAGGATAAAGTGGAATGCATAGCAATGAAGATATGATCATCTGAAACATATTTGGTAGTAACAAAAAAGTTTTGCTTTAAATTACTTGAGTGACAAAATTGATAAATTTGTAGAGTCATTCTCGATACTAACTAATCAGTCAAAATTTTTCTTCTAAAGACTTTGAGCCGCCATGTTGAAGTTAGGGTATTAAACGCGTTGAATATTGATTAAATACAAATTTTTGTGAATAATTTCATATTAAAGGGTGTTGTTTTAGACATATTGTTTCCAGGAAGAAAAAAAATGCAAATGCTAGTTATTTTTATAATTACATAATTTTCTTCCTACTTGCAAATGTTTGAATGTATACAAAAACAAGTAAGGAAGGGCTAAGTTCGGGTGTCACCGAACATTTTATACTCTCGCACGATAAAGTGATAATCGAGATTTCATTATCCGTCATTTACATATTTTTTTATTTTGCTGTAAAATTAATTAGAATTAAATTCTGAGAGATTTACCGATATTTTCGGTGAAAAATTAGGTTAGGTTAGGTTGGGCACTGAGTTATTCGTGTTCGATATCAGGGACCTTGAAAAGTTATAGTCCGATCACAACAATTTTTCCACAAGGGATACCTCAGCTCACATACCGTATTTGAGTAAAGTTTTATTCCGCTATGATCATTGGTTTCTAATGTATATATTATACAGAGAAGGCATCAGATGGAATTCAAAATAGCGTTATATTGGAAGAAGGCGTGGTTGAGAACCGATTTCGCCCATATTTCGTACATGTCATCACGGTGTAAAGAAAATATTATATACCGAATTTCATTGAAATCGGTCTAGTAGTTCCTGAGTTATGGTTTTTGGTCCATAAGTGGGCGACGCCACGCCCATTTTTAATTTTTAAAAAAAGCCTGGGTGCAGCTTCCTTCTGCCATTCTTTCCGTAAAATTTTGTGTTTCTGACGTTTTTTGTTAGTCGGTTAATGCACTTTTAGTGATTTTCAACATAACCTTTGTATGGGAGGTGGGCGTGGTTATTATCCGATTTCTTCCATTTTTGAACTGTATATGAAAATGTCTGAAAGAAACGACCCTGTAGAGTTTGGTTGACATAGCTATAGTAGTTTCCGAGATATGTACAAAAAACTTAGTAGGGGGCGGGGCCACGCCCACTTTTCCAAAAAAATTACTTCCAAATATGCTCCTCCCTAATGCGATCCTTTGTGCCAAATTTCACTTTAATATCTTCATTTATGGCTTAGTTATGACACTTTATAGGTTTTCGGTTTCCGCCATTTTGTGGGCGTGGCAGTGGACCGATTTTGCCCATCTTCGAACTTGACCTTCTTATGGAGCCAAGAAATACGTGTACCAAGTTTCATCATGATATCTCAATTTTTACTCAAGTTACAGCTTGCACAGACGGACGGACAGACGGACGGACAGACGGACGGACGGACAGACAGACATCCGGATTTCACCTCTACTCGTCACCCTGATCACTTTGGTATATATAACCCTATATCTGACTCTTTTAGTTTTAGGACTTACAAACAACCGTTATGTGAACAAAACTATAATACTCTCTTTAGCAACTTTGTTGCGAGAGTATAAAAATTGCACTCTTATAAATGTTGAATATAAATTTTTGATGTAATGACCCATAACCATTATTTAAGAATGAATAATATTCAATGAAATAACAAGTGGTAACACCGCTGCTAATTCATAAAAATCACAAAGGCACGAATATTTAAGGGGAAGCAAGAATTACAGCAATTTACGTAGCGAGTGCATTACCCCTTCCTTAAGCTGCACATTGCCATCGCAAAGGAGAATATGCACAGCAGTTGCCTTCTCCACATTCACACACCGAACATAAAATACTAACAACAGCATCACCTCAGTGTGGGGAACTCTCCACACTCAATGCATACATATTGGCACATTGTCAATTGGAATTTTCGTTTGCGGTCGCTCAACGGTGGCATTGTGTGTCGGTCTCGCGCTGCGGGAAAAATAATTCTAAACGCGTTGTAAAAATTTTAATTAAAGTGTTTTAAATAATATTTTTCTTTATTAATTCAGTGCAAAATCGTAGAAGTGTTAGTGAAAATTGGTTAGTGGTTCAATATTGTGCATTCATGAATAAGCGAGAGCAAAAATTTCAAGTGTAAAGCACCGCTAAAAGTGAATGTGAAATAAAATAACGGGTGATTTTTTGAGGTTAGGATTTTCATGCATTAGTATTTGACAGATCACGTGGGATTTCAGACATGGTGTCAAAGAGAAAGATGCTCAGTATGCTTTGACATTTCATCATGAATAGACTTACTAACGAGCAACGCTTGCAAATCATTGAATTTTATTACCAAAATCAGTGTTCGGTTCGAAATGTGTTTCGCGCTTTAATTTTGTTCAGCGATGAGGCTCATTTCTGGTTGAATGGCTACGTAAATAAGCAAAATTGCCGCATTTGGGGTGAAGAGCAACCAGAAGCCGTTCAAGAACTGCCCATGCATCCCGAAAAATGCACTGTTTGGTGTGGTTTGTACGCTGGTGGAATCATTGGACCGTATTTTTTCAAAGATGCTGTTGGACGCAACGTTACGGTGAATGGCGATCGCTATCGTTCGATGCTAACAAACTTTTGTTGCCAAAAATGGAAGAACTGAACTTGGTTGACATGTGGTTTCAACAAGATGGCGCTACATGCCACACAGCTCGCGATTCTATGGCCATTTTGAGGGAAAACTTCGGACAACAATTCATCTCAAGAAATGGACCCGTAAGTTGGCCACCAAGATCATGCGATTTAACGCCTTTAGACTATTTTTTGTGGGGCTACGTCAAGTCTAAAGTCTACAGAAATAAGCCAGCAACTATTCCAGCTTTGGAAGACAACATTTCCGAAGAAATTCGGGCTATTCCGGCCGAAATGCTCGAAAAAGTTGCCCAAAATTGGACTTTCCGAATGGACCACCTAAGACGCAGCCGCGGTCAACATTTAAATGAAATTATCTTCAAAAAGTAAATGTCATGAACCAATCTAACGTTTCAAATAAAGAACCGATGAGATTTTGCAAATTTTATGCGTTTTTTTTTTTTAAAAAAGTTATCAAGCTCTTAAAAAATCACCCTTTATTTTCGCTCAGTTGAAATGGCGCATAATTTTCACCTCAGTTATAATATAGTGTATTGAAAAAAAGTGATTAAAAAGGCAATTTAATAAAAAATATATAATATTAAACATGGAAATAATTCGAGAAAATTAATTTAGCTTATTTAATTCGTCGAGTGTGTGCAGATCGTTCGTTCGTTTTTTCGTTGTTCGTATACGTCGCTCATGCAGCAACAAGTATTGCAATGTAAACTTTTATCAATGCAAGAGAGTAAACAGCATTCGTCGGTGAGTTACAGGGTGCCTATGTACATACATGCAGCATTTAATGTTATCAAATTTAATTTTTTAAATTTAATTAATTTAAATTTAATTAAATAAAATTAATTAATTTAATTTATTTTTTTATTTAATGCAATCATTTTTATTGGTTTTATTTTTTAATTTTTGTTTCTTATTTTAATTTTGTATATTTTTTCTTTTATATGCTGAATTGTGTTGCAAGAGTATAAATTGTTCGGTTGCACTCGAACTTAGCCCTTCTTAATTGTTTAAAAATATTTTTTTATAATCTTTTAATTAGGTGAAGTCTTTAGAAATAAAAACACACCTACTAATAAGAATGAAGTACAAGCCACGGAGACCGTCGACTCCGATATAATAGTATAAAAGTACAAAGTTTATATTTTATTATAAAAGTTACATTCTATTAGAAAAAATTATATATTAACTATCAGATTGTGTATTTAACAATGTTTGGTTTTTACTAGAATTAAGATGCTTTTGCTTAATACTCTCCACTACTGGACAGGTATTGAATTTATATTATATGAATAATATGGTGGACCAGAATGGGCATTATGATGTAGGATTGCCGTTGACAAGGTTTTGGTGAGTTATTTGCCTATGTCCGATCCTTAAACGTGCAAAATTGGTGCTTGCTGCCACGAGATATTGTTGGGGTAGCATATCTTTTCACGTGTTGTTAAAGTTTGAGTATTTGTGTTTAGATTTCTTGCAGTCTGCAACTATCTTTTGATAAAAAGTCGCCTTAACATTTTTCTGAGGTCATTTTTTGGTCTTAAACCTGGTTAAGCAACGTGGAGACAAATTCGAAGAATATTGGCACGTTGTTGGCATATTCGTTCCAAGGAATGCCAACTTGACCTGAGACCCACAAAAGAGCTATTTTTCTTTTATGTGTAATGCAAACATCTCGAATTTTTGAAATTACTATGGAACTATTTCATATGTTGGCGTTCAAGCAAGAGTCTGAGCAAATAAGAAATTTTCTTTTTTCTATTATGGCGTATTTTAGCGTCATATAAATGGCTTATGGGGTTTGGTTATTGAAATGACTCTTGAAGTTTTCCAATAATGAGTATAGTAGCCTTTCGCAAAGATACTGTTATAGAGGGACAGTGTTTTTTTGAGGTTGATGAAGGGGAAATTTGCAAAGTGATTCTTTCTCTTGGCCGTCCTTTTTAAATAAATTAGTTTTATTTATTTTGGTTAATTATATTTGTATCGATGATAGAATTTTTTAGAGTTTTCCAATATTCAAGTTTTTAGGTGCGAAGATCGAAGCTCATTTTTCCACCAGATGGGGGAGGTTTTGGAAACTTTTCTTTTGCTTTGGGGAATTGAGCTGTTTGCTGCAGAATATACAGCTTTTGTAATAAGAGAGGTTTCTTGATTTATATTGCCTGTTGATGAGTTATTCACACTTTTTAATTTTACATTTTTGCTTGAAATTTGTGCCACTTTGGGGACACTTAAATTGGGGAAGGTGAGCATATTTTGTAGGATGTATGTCGGTACCCATATTGATTGAAATTGATAAGTTTAAGTTCTGGAAAAGGGCTTCGCACCGATTCTGGGAGACTGTTCGGCAGAAAAAAGAGAGAGGTCTACAATGCTGAACGTTAACGGGATGAGAAGTGAATGGGAGCGCCATAATTAAGTAAAGTCAATTGGTGGTTTGTTATAAGGTTTTCAATTATTATGCGCCTTGAATTTGATTTGGGAGAGCCCCAATAGGGGTTTCAAGCATTGAAGTCGTCAATCCATAAGAAAATAAAACACAAATAAAAAAAATTTATTGCTTAATTTGCAATGTTTTTTAACACTGGCGACTTTTATGTAATTTAATCTAAATTGTGTTCGTATGGGGAGCATTCAAAATTTTTTGGATAATTAAATTACTAAATTATCAATAGATAAGTCTGTTAAATAGTTTTTTATTTTCAAGACATTTATGTAGGTTCTCAAAGCCATTATCTTGCACTCATACAAGTATGAGGTCTGTAAGAATGCCAAAAGCCTCTTGCTGGTCAAAATATTAAAGTTGATCACGAAAGACTTTTGATGGTTGATAGCATGCTTATAGAATTATGGATGTGACATGTTGATAATTCTATTATTCGTCAAGGTTACTCATTCAAGAAGTTGTGAAAATATATTTACTTTATTTTCTAAAACAACGAATGAGGAATCAAAGCTCCACACTTCATGCAGCCATCTGCCACATTGCAACAGAAACCAAAAGTATTTCGAGAATATTTCTGACTCTACAACAAACAATAACAAAATAAGGTGTACGTACCTACACTAATAAAAACAACGCTAATGAATATGAGCATTAACAAAATTGGCGCGGAAAACTTTGCAGTAACTTCTGCTATGCAGATTAAAAGGTGAAGCAGTGTAAATATATGATGCCGTTATAAACCTGCCGGCAAGCGCCCATAAACACGTGATAACGCGTGAATATGCACGTCGTAATTAATGCAAATGAGTTGAGAGAGTTTTCCCATAATTTTCGGTGTCTTAATGTGCAACGGTTGTTATTGTTTCATGAAATTTACTTTTTGAATATAGTTTTCCCATTTAAATTTTGACCGTCTCTGTGTCTTAGGTGTTATTCGGAAAAACTTTGGGCGAATATTACTATATTTTATCATAAAAATCACTAATTTCTTAGGACATGTACTCGTATACAATATCTGAAATAGCTTCAAAGACTTATAATATATTTTTCTCGTGAAGGTATTTTAAGAAAAGTTGATAATATATTTCGTGGTCACATGAAATATGTATTTCTGCAAAGGCTTTATATAGATATATATTCTTCGTGGACTAAGTGACGGGTCCATTTCAAGAGATAAAGTGTTTTCGGAAATAATTAATTCATTGGTTATACTAATGTATCTCATTAGAAAGAAAGATTTTTTAATACATATCATCTAAGTTAAAATTTCTTTAAAAGCCTTACTTAAAAAAAAGCCGAATGTCTTTATAGCAAACGATAGCAATTTGCCCTTCACAAATTGTTATGTCCAAATGTTTCTATAGCTCCTGGTCATTTAAGAAGATATATACCAAACCAAAAAATGCGCAATTCTTCGGGAAAAATGGGTTAGAGAAACATTACTACCTCGCCGGGTGAGTACGACTTCTGGTTGCACAATAGGCATTTTGTAGAGTGAACAATTTTGACGAAATATGCGAGCGATGCCATAAAAAACTAGATCTGTAGGAATTTAAAGATTAAAAAACTCAAAGATTATAGGTATTTTGTATTTTCATGGAAAAAAAAATTTTTTACAGGTCTTGGGTCCAGTTCTAATGTTAACATTTAAGGGCTAAAATTTTCAGGGAAATTTTTTAGGGACGTTTAAGAGAAAATTTCGTGACGGTAAATTAAGAGTTAGAAAAAAAACCCTAAATATATACTGTATGTATATATGTATATCTTAATATATAAAAATCAATCACGTGTCACATTGTTTGTTTGCGATGGACTCTTAAACAAAACTACTGCAACGATTTTAATGAATTTTTAACACTTGTTGTGCAGTTTGGTCCAACTTGAAAGATAGGATAGTTTATAACTCCTTATAGTCGCATTATTTATTTATTGCAAAATATTTGTTTATTATTAGCAAAGAGCCTATCCACCAGTTGGTGGCGCTAAGAGCGTATTGAGTGCGGCATGTTAACTGTCAGATGGCGCTACAAAACATTAAAAACATTAAATGAAATGCGTTGTTGAATTTTATATTATTTGTGGTAAAGTTTATAGAGTCTATGACTTCCAACAATTGTGAGAAATATGCGTCTAAAGTCAAAGCGATGCCATAAAATAACTCAGATCTGTAGGAATTTAAAGATAAAAACTCAAGATTTTCTATGGAAATTTTTTACAGGTCTTGGTCCAGTTCTTAATGTTAAAATTTTCAGGGAATTTTTTTAGGGATGTTTAAGGAAATTTCGTGACGGAAATTAAGAGTTAGAAAAAAAACCCTAATATATATTGTATGTATATATGTATATATATATATAAATGTGTGAGTTTGTAGTGCATATAACCTTGTTAGATTCACATGATCGTTTTCTTGGTTTTATTGGTTATAATAAAAATATCATTCGCCGAATTAAGCTAAATACGCTAACGGTGTTAGCCCACACAACAGATGCATCAGTTACCATAGCTACTTCACTGTTTATGCGTTCCTTTGCTATTTCCTACATGTGCGTGTGTATTTAGTTAATACTTTTGCCTCCTCCTCCACTTCGTCAGGTGCACGCTTTCATCATTACCACGAAACTGATGCATGTAATTCAATTTCCATGAAAGGGTTTTGTGGTTCAGTAATAATATTTATTATATATTTCATATTTCACTTTACTGCGTGCTTATACGAGTGCAAGGTACTTTTAAGAGTAACAGTATGCACACATACCTGCATACATACTTACATGCATTTTTATGAACGCGCATAAACGCACCTGCAGATATTTTGTATTTTCGGTTTAAATATTTGCACGCACATGATTTTCATATTTTATTTATCTTCCGTACGAGATATGGCCAAAGTTTGACAAAAATTATTAAAAGCGGATATTAAGTATTTCCTGCGCATTAACGGTTTTCATTTCATGTAGCGGCATAAACATTTTTACAGTTATTCAGCCATACAACGTCAATGAAATTACATCGTGTTCGTGGGTTTTTGCCAAATTTACTGTTGCGAGTTATGTACATATATTTTACAGTTTTATAGAAGTGAAGTTCATAAAGGCTTTAAATAATAATTCCTATTTGCTTAATACTTCTTTAGTAAAAATTTGAATTCTGAGAAATGAAGTTTTAAAATTTTAATAAATTTTTACTATTAACGCGGCTTATTTATACCTCGTCATATTAATCGAAAAAATCTCAACTTATATGGTGGACAAAACATATGAATTTGTCGATATCGTCATGCCCACCATAAAATACCCTTTATAAAACATTTTTATACTCTTGTACCATGTTTATACAGATTATAATAGTTTTGTTCATCTAATGTATGTATGTATCACCTAAAACTGAGCGAAATGGATAAAAGGTTGTACACGTAGGGTCCAGCACTCGAAGTGTAATCAACTTCACACCTTTCGCGCAGCTGTCGCACAGGAATCAGCTGTTTACAAATTTGCTGAATGAAAGTTTGGAGTATTATTCACAAGTGTACAATAGCGTTTTGCCAAAAGTGAACGCAAAAGAAGTGATCAGCGATGGACTTCAAACGTTATAATGTGATTGCTTTATATTTATTTGTTCGTGAGCTCAAACACCTTAATGTGAATAAAGTTTTTGTTTATCGCACCATCACTCGTTACAATGATACTGGTAACATCGCAAAACGCCATGGTGGTGCCAATAAAGAGACTGCAACGTCACGTCAGATGGTTCGGAAATTGAAGAAGCGACTTGAGCGACGAAGTGCCAATCAAATGGAATCAAAGAACTGAAAATATCCGACCGCAGCATCCGACGCATATTGAAAAATGAGCTCAAGGTCAAGCCTTAAAAGCTCCAAAAGGCCCATGATCTCACACCAAAAGCGGTCAAATTCTGAACATTGTGTTTTCTGACGAAAAAATCTTTCCAATTGAGCAATTCGTAAACTCTCAAAACGATAGGGTTTATTTGATCGACCGTTCATACGAAAATCTAAGTCGTCGATTGGTCACCAGGAGGCAGCACCCGCCACAAATAATAGTTTGGGCCGCTGTCACCGCAGATGGGCGCTCTCCAATTGTTTTCATCGAGCCTGGCGTCAAAGTAAATGCGACATATTATCGAGAAAGGCTGCTTTGAAGCCGTGGGCAAACAAACATTTCGGTCGCAAACCATGGACGTTTCAACAAGACTCAGCACCGTCTCACAAAGCGCGAGTGAACCAAGAATGGCTGAAAAACAACGTACCGAACTTCATTACGATTACACAATGGCTCTCGAATTCACCAGATGCGAATCCATTTGATTACTCTCTCTGCGAAATTTTGGAGAGTAAGGTCCGAAGTAAAAAAAATACACCAGTCTCGAGATGCTGAAGAAAGCCGTTGTCCGTGAGTATGCCAAAATACCGGCAAGCCACATTCGGGCAGCTTGCGATTCATTTTTTGACCGTCTCAAGGCTATAGTTAAGGCAAAAGGTGGTCATATCGAGCAAAAGTAAATTGGTCCTGAATTTATGATTATTTTCATACATTTTGTACTTTAAAATAAATAAAAATAATTTTCCAAATCGAATTTAAGGAATTTTTAATTGGTTACACTTTGAGTGCCGGATCATGTATATAAATGATTAGGATGACTAGACGAGTTGAAATCCGGATGACTTCTTGTCTGTCCGTCTTTCCGTCCGTCTGTGCAAGCTGAAACTAAAGATATCTTGAAACTTGGTACAGGTATTTTTTGACAAAATGAAAGCAAAGTTCGTAGATTGGCGGATCCGACCAATCCCACGTCCACAAAACTAAAATGTATCAAGTTCCATAACTAAGCACTAATTTGACACATGTGATAGCAAGGGGCACCTGCCGCCGTATAAATTTAATGTACATATTTCTTAAACCACTGAAGATACAACAACCAAGTTCGCCCAGTTCAAAATTTTAAGAACTCCGATTGACTGTGTAAAAATGGATGAAATCGGATTTTAACCCCGCCCGACCGATTTCAACCAAATAAGGTACATGAGATGACATTCATGTGACTCTACTTTATACGATTGGTGACGGTATGTGAGATACCTACATAAATGAATCTTAGTAATACATGTATGTAGTATTAGCAAAAATAGATAAAATCGGGTCGATACCACCGCCAACTCGCATATACTATATACAAGGTGTGTTCCAAAATAAACAGGGCTTTTTGAATCTAGCGCCCCCTGGTGGCGCCATCTATATGTCGACCAGAGCGTTGGAAACTGCCATCTTTATCAATTATCCAGTGAGAATTTCATGACATTTCATTGATTAGAAATGAAGTTATTGCGTTTAAAATGTCAGTATGTTCGTTGTGTCGATGCGAAAATGAGCTTTAAATTTTGTTTTAAAATTGGTAAAACTTTCACCGAAACGTTTCAATTGTTGAAGCAAGTTTATGGCGATGATTGCCTATCCCGTAGCATTGTGCGCGAGTGGTTTCAACGTTTTCAAAGTGGTCGTGAGGACATAAATGACGATCAACATGTGGGCCAATCAAAATTCGCGATCACCGGAAATTCCATCGAAAGTGTTTTGTGGATTATGATGATTTAAGTTAAGGAAGTTCAACTGTGTATATAATTGTTTGGATTCCGATCTTCTTGTTGACGGTTTGCACCTTAAGGTATTTCCCTGGTTTTGGTTGTTGAAAATTGCAAGAGTATAAAATTTTCGGTTGCACCCAAACTTAGCCCTTCCTTACTTTTTTATTAAATTAACCCCATTTAAGCACTATAAGGGTTGTTTTTTATGTTTTGGTTTGGGACCACCCAGAATTTATTGTTCTGCATTTTTATAGTGGTATGTTGGCGACATGTGCAATTTTTCTAAAAAAAAAAAACCAGGCAACCATTCGAAAATACTTCGTGTGTGAACAAATTTTGTTGGATTCAGCTTATATTAAACCTGCTTTTTGCTTTGGGGCTAAACCACACGTTCCAGAAGAACGACTGAACCAAATTCGTTTTGTAGTGATTCGCTATACCATCGATAAACGCCAGTGTTTGATGAAGCTTCATCGCCAAAAATTGAATTAGGTTTATCGAAGAATTATTGTTGAGTTAATTCACTTCGAATGTTGTAGAAATAATGGTGCGAAAACTTTCGAGATTTGATTCAATTTTTTGGCCGCGATGAATATATAGTTTTAAGTTGTGGTAAACAGCACAAAAAGCGGTCATATGTAAATACGTTCTGAGTATGTATAATATCAAAAATTTCAAACTTTAGGATAAAGGGTTACTAAATCCCGTAATAAAATGCAATCTATAGATATAAAATATATAAAAGAAATTTATTTCTTATTCCTTATAAATTAAGAAGTAACTAGAATGTTTTAACAGAATGCTTTAATGATCTTTCGAGGTTGCCACAGGCTTATGTATCCAGAGCGTTACGATATCCATATGAATATGTCAACGAATACCAGATATCGAACTAAAATGAGGCCGAGTTTAACGTTAAAAGGAAATACTGTGCTTAGAGATAAAACGTAAAATTTACAAAGTGTTCTTTTTTTCATAATTTTTTACTTATTCTATTTCATTTTTCGAAAATAGCCACAGCTAGCGTATCTCTCCCGATTTCCCATTACCCATGTTGAGTTTTTATTTTAAACTACACAAACCTTTTAGCATGTTTGGTAGACATCTTTTATACTCTTAGTAGAGTATACTCGTATAAACCGTGCGATTCTGTACTGTGATACTGTCTCAAGTCTCTAAATATGAGATTTTAAGTTAGAGACAATTTTTGAGACTTGAGACGGTTTTGCTATTCTGTAAGTGACAGTCACAAAATCTATTACATTTCACTATTCAGAGATGTTTTTAAACTTGAATGAAAATAAATATGTCGATAACAAATATAATTAATAATTTTCTATAATCTATAATATAGTCAAAAAACATAATTACCAGTAAAAATAAAAATATATGTTGACTTTGTTTCATAATATTTACGAAATTTATGTAAAATTGATTTAATTTTCATCTTTGCGTGTTTGAGTTGCTTACAAAATATAAAAAAAACGACAATCGATTAAAAGCTATGATGACCTCTATTCAGTATATTCAAAATGGCAGACAAGATTTCTTTTTGGTTTGTGACCTGCTAACTACCAGGTCTCAAATTTTGAGACTAACGCTAGAGACTTTTTAGTGAATAGTAACTAGTCACAAATTGAGATTTTACCTCAAAATGTCTCAAATAGAGACTAGAGACTGGTTACAGAATCCCGCTATAACTTTGGCTCTAAGTTTGTATTACCCCAAAATAAAAATCGAACACCCTATAAAATGTATATTGAAATTATCGACATGATGAGCTGAATCGATTTAGCTATGATCTGTCTGTCTACCCGTCTGTCTTAAATAGTCTCTCAGTTTTCGAGATATCGATCTTAATTTTTGCTCACCTCTATTTCTCTCAAAGGCGATGCTCGTTTGTTGGAACCGCCATCAGACCACTATTGAATGTAGCTGACATACAAATCGACCGATCCTGTCCTGTCATGGAATTTTTTATTATTTTATGACATATCGTTCATTTGCTGCAAGACCGGCATAAGTCAAAAAAATCGATTCTCCAGAAAACGCGTTTAAAGTTTTCAACTGACTACAACCTTACACGGCGACTCTAACTTTACACCTCTTCTCAAGCGGAGCATATAAGAGGTATGATATAACGAACAATTCTGCAGCATTAACTCAAAAATCACGTTTTTTGATCTATGCCGGTTTTGCAGCAAATGAGCGATATATTCACGAAGTTGTGAGAAGATTATTCTTTAAGAAAATGTTACAATGTCCAAAAAATTGTGTAGATTAGACTACTATATCATATAGCCGATCAAAATCAAGTAAAAGATCTTTTTTACCCATTTGCGTTATAAAAATGCACCTGTGAAGGTTTGTTTTCTAGCTTCAGTCCTTCTAATTTTATAATAAATTTAGGTAAATCATATATAAAATTAACACTCTTTAACAAGTGGGTATTATTCGTACCTAATTTATTCCGAATTAATATAAACACATTGCTCGTAAAATAAATAAACACATATGCGAGTATATTTAAAGGCAAACATAATATTTGACTCAATTGTTTTGTATTGCAAACGAGTTCGGCGATAAATTACCTTTTCCCACACATGATTATCATTTATACTAATAAGCTATGCATGATTATACACTTTTAATTATGCAAAACAGTAAGCCAGACGCCTTAACACACATGCGCACAGCACTGTAGCACTTAAATACACACACATGCATACAAATGTATAAAATGTTACGTATACGCCGTGTCAGGCATTAATTTTATAGTCTATATTGGATTTAAATAACACACGAGTGGCATTCGTGCAAATATTTCACAGTATTTATAGCGCATTTATTGAATATGTGCGTTACGGTTTTTGTGGCACGATGCCACGTAATTCACGGTTGGCATTTGCAACATATGTTTCTATTGGCGAATGTATAATTATTTGCGGCTAACATTTGTGGCGTCTGTAACAATTTTATAATTAGTTTGATTTAGTTCCTTTTTTTCTTCGTGCTTTTGTTGTGCGCTCATTAAAATTGCACATGTATAACGGTTATTATTATTTTAGTTGGAAAGCCAGCATATTTGTGTCACAGCTGTGCCGCGCTGCATGCAACAACGCCGTTGACGTGTCCCTAGTGCGCGGCGCTTCACGTGAAAAATATTTGTTGCTAATCCGGTGCTCACTTTTTTATTTGTTGTTTTGTCGGCTTGTGGATTTGCATTTTTGCGTTGTAAAATTATTATAATTTGTTATTACAAATTACTGCTTTATTAGTGTAATTAATGATGTCAACACCATTTGTTTGCACTAATTTTGCTGGGCCAACGCAAAAAGTTAATATAAATTATTAAGAGTGACAATGTTTTTTTAAGCACAGTTGCTTTTTTGTTTGCTAAAGACTGCCAAATATGTGGCCTACATGTGTTTATATATATATATATCGAAATGAGCATTTATTAATACTTTGTTTGTGTTGCAGGATTAGGCTGAAATATTAACAACAAATCGTGCGGCTTACTGAAAATAAGTGTCACAACCAGGATGCAATTTCAAATAATTATTTAATTCATGTGAGTACCATTTATTATTATTAAATTGAAATTTTGCAGTTAATGAAATTTTATGGCATAAATTTCAAATTAAAATTCTGTTTATTTTTGCATATTTTTGTTACAAAATATTTCCATATTATTAAATATTTGCTGTTTATTTCTCTTTAAATGCATGCCATATACATACGCACAATATTTAAAAATAATGGCTATTTCAAGATTTATTAAAAATAATATCAACTTAAATATTGATGCTAATAATTTCTTTTTTTAATTACCTTTGTTGCTGTGACAGTAAGTTGCTGTGCGGTATTGCTTACGTGATACTAAGGCAAGACTATCAAATTGTGGCACCTTGGGTATACTCGTATAAACTTTCATAAACTGTTGCTTCAGGGAGCTGGGTTTAAATTTCACTGTCACTGTCAAAGGTTGTGCAAATCTCTAAAAATTATTTTTACGAAATAAATTATTATCACATGAATTGATGAATACAGGAAATTGACATTATTTTGACTTTTTGTCTTTGTGTTTACGATGTTGTAGCGCAAGATTGTGAATTTTCAATAAAATAATTAAAGAACGATTATAAAATTTCCACTTTTTAATTGTCAAATTTCGAAATAATTTGAAGAAAAAAGACATCGTAACACTTTTAGCGCGTGTTCTCCAAACGGCCAATGCCATGTTATAGCTGCTGTAATCAAGAAAATACTTTTCCTGGACCTATGTATGTTATTAAGTCCTCGGTTCTATACTCATAATATTTGATTCATATCTGCTTTGGTACCTTGCAGTTGGTTACTGATTTCCATTTGCACTCTTCTATTTGTTCGTAGTGAGTATAAAGCACTCTTTTGATCGTTCCCAGCGGATATAGTATTAAATTCATTTCGGATTCATATAAAGAGTATTCAGTTTGGCCAACTCGTCTGCTTTTTTTTACCGAAAATGTTCCTGTGGCTGGAACCCAAATTAAGGACAGGTTGAGTTGCTTGGCTAGCCGTGCATGTGGTTCATCTCTGTATCTCCCAGTTATTCAATAAAGTACTACTAATCGGATAGAGAGAGATATTTCCAAATCATCAGTACATACCCGCATCCACTCTTCTCCACTCACGACTAGACGGTATGCTCATCCGAAAGAGACTATTTCAACCATCCAGTTTTTGTATTCTTACATCAGAATATTCTGCTATTCTCCGAGTAAATATGTCAATGGGCAGCTGTTGCAGGAGTTTATTGAGTGAGACTTGACCTTATAGGACCGGTAACTCCTGCACAGGCTGCTCTCTGTACCAAATCGCTGGTCCGTATTTCGGAATTGGTCTTATGATGACCGTATGCATCTACATAGCAATATTTAGTTTAAGGCCCAGTAGCTGCTATATACATATGTACGTTTTATTTGCTCTTTAAATTTAGTTTAGTATCGACTTCAATCACTAGATGTTTAGATGTGGTGAAAAGAAAAAATTTTATATCGTATGGAGGAAGGTTACATTAAGGTTTTTTGTAGTTTCTTTTAATTTCTGTTAGATTATGGGAATAATCCTATTCAGACTCGCCGCTTTAAGTGGTAAGAAGCAGTTTATAGCGTATATAATTTTCTTCTTGCTTACTATGTAGTCGATCGTATTTGCAGGTATGCCAGGTTGTATCTCGACAGCGGTTTCTTGAATATCAGGGAAGTGTTTTTCAAGAAGTTCTTCTAGAGATCCTTCAGCAGAAGAAATCACCCCTCGTCTTTAGATAAGATATATTGACGTAACCCTTAGGTCCTTCGCAGCCTAGTTAATTCTTTCCAGTTTTCTATCCATGTGCAGAAACATTGCCAAAAGTCTGTCTTTGCTTTTCTAATATATTTTTTATATTTCCTCAAGATATCTTTGTACAACTGCTAGATTTTGGTAACAAACCTCTCACTGGAGGCTTTTTTAAATTGGGTCCTTAGGTTTTTAAGGTCATCGTTCCACCAAGTAGGTGACTTCTTCTTTTTTAGGACAGATAACGGTGCATTTTGATTGAAGGATGTGGTTAAGATCTTTTGTAATTTTCCATCTCTTTATCTAGATCTTCTTAATTACTGTTTTTATTCTTTTCCAGATCAGCCATTGATGACCTTGCTATCTGATTCGGTTGATAGTTTAAGATCCAAGCCTTCCTCTCAACCCAAAAATATGAGATGTTTTGAAAAATTAATGTGGGCTTATGATCCCTATTTCATATATGTACTTAGATTACTGTTAAAAATATATTGCAATAGCGACTCCCCCATGGCGTTTGTGTTTGTGTTTCCCCGTACGGTATTTCTAGCATTGGCGTCACACTTAATAGGATATCATCCCTTCTGTTCTTCTCTGTTAATCTTACTAGTGGTGTAAGTGGTTTGGTCTCATCGTCTCTCACTTAGAGCGCGTGAATTAAGCTGATGTCGATGTCCCTCTCGTTTATGAAGGTTGTCAGATTTTCTGTAGCACTTTTTGAGTACTGCAGATTGATTTGAACGCTTCTAAGGCTTTATCTTCCCTCTTTCACCTCCCTTAGCAACTGGCTATCATCGTCGACTTCTTCCATGTCGTCTTCGCCAGTCGTTTTGTCGCCTTAGAATATCATTTTAGTTAGAGGCCTTAGAAGGCGTTGTTAATTTTAGTGACACTACCCTTCAAAAAATCCAAGGTTGCCTGATGCGGCATTTGATGATCCTGTAACCGCTAAGGGTTTAGGAAGAGTGAAAATCCGGTTGAGAACCCACCGGATTGTCAAGTTCACAGTTTAAAACTAGACTCGACAATCTGATGTCACTATTCATCCATCTCCCCTATACGAGTATTCCGCTCGGGAAGGTGGAGTTGGCGTCTGTGGCATTGATCGACAGACTGCCTCTAGCCACATTGCTGTTGTTGCACTTTGTTTCCCTTGACTGGGTTTATTAGGCAGACATCCCATCGATTTGTTCATTTAGCGATTTCTTTTCTGCGATACATTCAGCTTATTGGTTTCTATGGCAGTTTATGATTGCTTTCCTTTCAGGAAGTTTTCATACTCCTTCACTTCTCTGACTATCTGGCTTTTCCTTACCTGTTATAGGTATTTCTTTATTTTCTTGCGTTGTCTCTCTACTTTAGCAGCCACTGTACTTTGATTAGTATTCATGGCTGGTTTTAAACGAGTTTGGCTGCTACCCGCTGTATTTCATGCTGGGTTCTGCGGTGTGCCGTGGCGGTACACCCAGGAGCACTCTTAATTGTGAGGCGAAGTGGATGTCTTCGTTGGATTCCATTAGGAGAGCTGGAGTCCTATAGGTTTTTGTCTTGGACGTTACCGTCTTGTCTTCAATGTCTTAGTCTCCGTTGCTGTTGATTGTCTATTTATAGTTCCGCGAGTAGGCCAAAAGGCGTTGGTCACTCGTTCGCAGAGCCGGTATGCGTAAGAAGGCTTCATACGTCCGACCTCAGCTGGTCATCTGAGCGAACCGTCCGCGATAAGCTATTCTATCGCCGCCCTCCGAATATTTAGCCATCAGCACGGGTATTTCAACATCTTGGCTAGAATGGTGTTGTTGTGGGTGTCCCTGTATTTCCATCAATAAAGGTCGACTTTTTCACTAATCACCGAAAAAGTAGTCTCAAGACGACTCTACTGTGGTCATTCTTTATTACTTGATGAGTTTTAATGCTTATCTTATAAGGATTGTTGTGATAATAACTCCTCAGTTGCAGCTTTTGTAAAGCTAAAAATGGCGGGGTAAACATTTCTTAAATTATATATAAACGACAAAAATACACTTTTGCCTTAGGTCGGTGATGTCCAAGCAACTTGCCAAAGTTTACGAACTATGCCACTCTAAATTACTTCGCCAATTACAATTAGCACTAATTTCATTTCACAAAGTGTTGATGGAAATGATTTTAGAAAATAAACGTAATCACAATTTCCACAACTCAACACACAACTCACCGCCGGACGAGCCATATAGTACACTAGACAACGGACGGACGTACATTTGTCGAATCCGAGCTCGTCGCAGAGCGCAGGTAACAAGCAGTCAAAGTGACTTTAAGTGGCAACATTATTGCAGGCAAATTAGTTGCCTTCATCACCTCTGCACTCACTAAGTCGCCGTCCAAGTACTTTCTCAACAAAATTTGCAACTTGAAATTAAATTCAAATTTTTCCGAGACTACTTACATACTTAGTTCGTTGTTGGCTGCAGGCAGAGTCTTAGTTTTGTTGGGTCGGACCTTGAATGGGAAAGCAGCGGCTGGGTGTGCAAGCTATAATTGCTCTGAATATGCAAGAGCGTGGGTGTGTGAATGTATATATGTATGTATTTGTGTTGGTGTAAGTCTTCAGTTGCATCAAAGTTAGGAATGCAAGCGAGACAAGACTGCTTGCGCTGGTTGCAAGTACAAACATACATACTAGTGCAGCATCTCTTGCTCTCTCCCTCCACTCCACCTACTATTTAACATGCTGCTTGCAGCCAGCCAGCATATTCTCCGTTTACGCATAGCTTTCACCAAAATATGCTGTGCATTACTCGGCATGAGACTGAGTAAACATACCGTTAGCAGGTATGAGACAACAAGGAAGTGGAAAAAGTTTTGTTGAAGTAGCCAAATGCAGACAAAAAGTAGATTTAAAATTGTTGCTGTGGGCAAGTAGTCACCGGCCAAGGCATTCGTAAGCAATGAAGACCGGCGCTGCCTGCCTGCTTGCATTCTATGGAGACTGTACTATTTGTCTGCGTGTGTTGGCCAACTTAAACAGCGCTGTGTGCTACTCGAGAACTTTTTGCTGTTTTAAGACTCTTTGCCAAGTAGCAACGCAACTCAGCTACTTAAATATAAGTCCGCCTAAATGTATACTTATATATTATACAAGATATGTCCATACATAAACTGCTAGTTTCGCTACTATTCTATTTAATTATTATAACTCTTTACTCAGAATCAGTGCTACGGCGCAAATAGTTTTCGTGAGCAGGCAGATTCTTTACGAATTAATTTCACAATTTTAATTTTATTTTTTTCTTCTTTCCTTACACCTGAGATAATATTATGAGAGAAAGTGTGGCTGCTGCTGTGCAAGTTGGCAAGTCTTAGAGTGAAGTTAGCGCGTTGGCGCCTGTGCATATACTTTAGTGTCATTAAATATGCAAGTGTAAAATTTTTCAACTAAATTCTGCTTTTTCACTTCTTCTAAACTTTTTTCATTTCTCTTTTGCATTCTTCTGCCTTCACCGTACGCATTAAGCGCGTGAATGAATGCGTTGAATGCAAATGTAATGAGTTTGCGTGCTGCCTGAGTGTGTTTGTGTGAGCACACACATATACTGTCACATATATGTTCCTTTCTAGGTGGGCAAGTGTGTGCGCATATGGTTTTTAACATTTGTTAATATGTCGAAATCATTTGTATGCAACTCGTTGCTGCTGTCCGACACCATTAGAAAAATGTGTACAGAAATCGAAACGCATATATTTGAAACCCATAGAGATATGTAAATGTGACCCATATAATCGGCATGGTATTTGGTGCAGCTATGCATTTGTAGTTGTAGTTGTGCATCGAATCTTAACCGAGAATAACAAAATCACTTGTCTAGCGCAACGCGCAACAGTTTCTGTTTACCCGAACAAAGAGTTGACCCACAAATATTATGTAAAGAATTCGCTCTCGAGAAAATAGAGCATAAGACGGTTTCACTTGCAAACTATAAATTAAAATGCGTGTAAGAGAGCGTAAGAATCGCACAAGCTAAAAGTCTTTAACAGCTGTTTAAGGAAAGGTGATGAAAGTTTGTAATGAGGTGCATGCCCTCAATTCGTAGTCTTAGGCTACCCAGAGGATACTTGGTCAAAGACCGAAAGTCGTCAGCTGCTTCAACCATATGTAAAAGTATCGTATCTGGCGACTCCCAAGTGAATGGCGATCAGAGAACTTTTCTCACTTGCGTGAACTTCTACACATGACTCCATCCTCCATGGTGCGACAATGCACTATTTAATACTTCATTGGTTATTCGTGATCACTTCGGCACATTTTCAACTAATATCGCGCCGCAACCACCCCATTCGCCTGATTTACCTTCGTGTAATTTCCGGCTATTCAGCAAATTCACATGACCACTTCACACCGCTTTGTTTCAATTGAGGATATAAAAGCTGAATTGAAGAAGGCTTTAATGGCGATCACGACGGAGGATTTTTCCAAGTGCTATGATGACTACAAAATTCGTTGGCATAAAGATTATTCAGCGGGAGGGGATTACTTTGAAGGAGATGAAATGAACAAAATTCACCTTTCAATTTGAACACAATAATATGTGATGTTGAGGTGGCTTATCCGCCGGTAGTTGGCGCAAATTGTGGGCTACCTTTTTTCATGGGTATGCTTCCGTCCGACCATGTTCTACAAAGAAGCTGATACAAGCTCCTTCTCAGTTCTTCGTCGCCGCAGCTCGTCGGCAATCCATAGGCCCCCTGCGTCTACTCCATCGTCATCGTCATCGATTGGGGAATCGGGTTCCCCATCTCCTGGTATTTTTCTTTCGCTGCCACTTAGCAGGCTGGAGAAGTGTTCTCTCCATAATTTAAGTATGCTCTGTTCTTGAAACCTCACAAAACAGGCAATACCACAGAGTTATACATGCTGATAATTAGATATTATGTCACATCATGTTATGTTATATCACTTCTGTCTTCACATTCCTTATATTCACATGAATGGTATAATAAACGTGATTACCACTTCTATCTAACTATGACTATTCCAGTATATCTAACGTATATAAACAAGATGACGTTGCAAAAATTATCGATTGAGTTAAGTTTGTCGATTTGATAAAAATAATATATACTTAGTTAAGATAAATATTGTATCGGTTAACTCCTATATGTTTATTTATATTATCTATATATTAACGAGTTTGTATATACTGCTGGTCTGAAAAATAGGTAAAATTGTTTTTACCATTTATGGTTAATCTCAACCATCCGATTATACTTAATTTTTCACTTATTGTCGTACTTTTCACTTTATTGGTGTAGTTTCAAACAGAAAAGATTTTATTTTTGACTAGATTAAAAATATATTTTCTTCATAAAACAACCCCAAAATTAGACGTTTCACCAGTCCAAAGTTACCCCTTAAATTAAATTGACACGCATATTCAGGAGGTGCTCAATGAATTATTCTGAAATACTTTTTCTAAGAGACTATGGAGCTAAAACCAGTTTCGTACCAACGATTTTTAAGGCGAAGTTTCTTTGGGATCATAATAATTTTTTCATTAGTTTTTGATATATTCGAATGAAATTCAATAAGTACGTGAATTTTTGTATTCGATTGATAATTTAATCGGTTAGTTCGGACAACTATGTCACGTATCTCTCATACAGGCGATTATTCAAATTTTTTAAACTTCGCATTAAAAATTGTTGCCTCGCAACCCTTCCTGTTTTTATTCAGAATGGCCTGTAGAATATACTTTACATACGCGATTTTGTAAAAAACAAACGACCCGCTCTAATGTGCATAATCCAAATTTCAACAACCACTACTCAGCGCAAATAAATCGTGAAACAATTCCTGTTACAAAAACAATAAATCGTGCAAATTTATGCAAGTCACATACCACGAGCAACTTGAATTGTTATTTATCTGTGTCAAAATTTAAGCAATTTCGGTGATGGTGAAAGTTTTTATTTCACTTTTACTTTTTTCTACCACCTTTTCCTCCACCTCCTTCTCTCGCTCTCTACAGCGCAATCTGTTGTATGTCTGACTTGCCAAATCGAATTTGGTTTAAGCATTCTGATTTCATTGCCGTCTCATGCTCCATCCTTAAGTATCGATGGCATTAAGGCTTTTTGTTGTTATTTTATTATGTACTTATGTATGTACATGCCGCGTTGATTTATTTCTCTGCGTTTATAACTGTCTGACATTTTTCTTTTATCGACTTCCTTGTGTGTTCTTATCGAGCAAAGATTTGCAGCGTTGAATTTTATAATGACAATCAATGTCACATTTGTTGGCGATTTGTGCGAGTGATTGGGCAAATTTAGTTTATGGTGATTGGCTACTTCTTTTGTCTTGCTTTTGTGGCAATGTCGAAGTTTTATTCAGCAGCAAAGCTGTGATTTTGGCAATTTGATCCTCTCAAACTTTAAATAATGAATTTAAGTGGTAGGGTTGTTGAAAATTATAGAGTTTGTTCTATTTTGTTACAGTAATTCGTATATCTCATTCATTAGATTTAGGCGTGTTCTATTGGAAATCGATTAGGTTAAGCTAAGTTGAGGATTTTTTCTAATCTTTTAAAATGTTTTTTTTTTTTTTAGTTTATTCAAATACTATTTTTATATTTGGTTTTTCATTATTTCAAATTTCCCAATGTTATGCTTATTAAATGTACATTGATGGACAGTGGAACCAAACTTTTCACCTTAGGTTTTTGTAACTTTTGGAATATAGGAAAGATATGATTACGTTGTCAGTTTAAATTGAAGTTGAAGTAAAAATTGCTTGTGTACAACAATTATAACCAAACAAAAATATATTTGGTCAGGTTATGATGGCCGGCTTTTACGTCATATATAGACCTATTCGTCCTTAGTAAGGTCTTAGATATTTAATATGAGTTCTAGATAATACTGGATGGGAAGTTTTCCAGCGTCTCGCTCATGCTTCGGTAGCCAGACGAATGACATTTTTGGCATTCTCATCAACCACTGCTTTCTTGCTTGTGTGGAGATTCTTTGATGTAATGCGATGTAAAATTATTGCCATAATTGCCACCAGTGTTACAGCTTGAAGGGTCGTCCGTGATCCAGCTACGAGAAATAGCTTATGGCTTCCACTCCAATATTCATTTTTGATCACATGCTCCTGCGTCGTCTCCCTACTTTTAGTGTGACTTATCCACCAATACCCTGTTCTAAAATTTTTTCTACAGAGCTGTCCACCACACCAAAACACCATAAAGAAAAATTGGCTTTACTATAGCTGTGTATCACCAATACATGAGAACAGGTGAGAGGCCCCATGTGAACCTTAGCATCTTCTTACATGCATCTAGGGTACCACTGTTCTTCTTCACTATCTCTTCCACATTGAGTTTCCACGGTTGCCATACAAAATTGCTTCCAGGCACATGGTGTGCTTCTAAGTTGCGATTTTTTACCTCCTTCTAAGGAGTAACATATCTGTCTTATTGTCATTTACATCTAGGTTGGCCAATATCGGCTATCGGTGTATGTCCTTTAAATCGCTGTCCATCACATTACTGATTGTGTCTAGGAATTTCCCTCACACTAATATAACAATGTCGTTTGAGAAGCTATCAGTTTGGGTGCTTTTCTTTAAACATTTTTCAGAAGCTCATTAGTTAAGTCACAATAAGAGTGGTGACAATACACCCCACTGTAGAGCTGTCGCCAATCTGAGAAATCTGACTCCTTTTTCATTCCGCATTAATCCTCATTCAGCTAAGTAGACTTTTCTCCATTCTATGATGGCAGGCTCTATCCGGGCAGCCTCCAAACTGCTACTGATTACGTATGATATTGGAGACATTGTTGAATGCTCCGCTTATGTCAATGAGATCCAGAGCATATTCATTATGCTCTGTACCTCATTCTACCTGTATATTTAGGGGTAGTGAGTGAAATGCAGTTTCCGGGGATTTAGTCTTCGTATAGACGTGCTGTATTTTCGGTATGTTAGCCCATGAAAGCTTGTCGCTAAAATAGGCCTCTAAAGTTTTATCAAATATCTTCAAAAGAAACGAGGTTCGACTTATTGGTCTATATTATTTAGAATATAGTGGGACTCCTTTGCCCGCCTTCGGTATGAATATCACCTTCGCCTCTCTTCATTAACTATTGAATTGTAAGGCAGTTTGAAACATCCAGTAGAAAACGTTAGATTCTTTAAAAATGTATACTTAAATGATCAGCGTGAGCTGAGTCGACTTAGTACATATCTGCCATTAACGGGTCAATATTAGGAGAAAGATCTGCATAAAATATATTTTTATCTTATGGAGTAACTGCAAATCGGCTTGATTATATTAAATAATGTGGTTAAAAGAACTAGCAAAATGTTTTCAGTACTTTGATCGGTTATTTTTAAGAGTTTGTCATGCACGTAGTTTTATACTAAACCTATGAAAGGTATTAAGCTCTGATGTTGACGAAGTTAAAGATTTTCGCTTATTATACTCGTACTCCAATTGAAATTAATCTATTGTATGTGAAACATATCCAAATAAAGCTATTAAAAAAATGTTGCTCCTGATAAGCTTAAACGATAGCATGCATTGCTAAAGATTTAGGTACATTGCAATTCAGTCCTGTACACAATAAAAAAACACAAACCAAATAATCAGCTGGTTGTTGAATGCTGAATGATCATCTTTATTGTAATGTCTTATTTTGAATTAGGGTTTTTTATCTACCTCCATTAGAATTTGTTAGTTAATGTCTTTCAATGAATTGGCAAAGTAATTAAAATTACCCTTCTGCTCGTAAAATGCAGCATTTAAACTCACCAGACCCATTACTTAGCAATTACTTCCCCTGCCCCTTAGAAACCAAAAAATTCATTATGCAAACTTTTCAACTTTTTGAATATCAGCATTTCTGTTGGTCCAGGGAGCCTTAACAATGTCTCTTAGCCTCCTATTTTAGAAACTTTGAATAAATGATCAAATTGAAAGGTGAATTTTTTATTTGTACTTTCGAATCGGTAAATTTATTTTCTGTAAGTTGGCAGTACTGTCAGTGATATCTATGCAAAATTTCTCATATTTATTAGTATTTGAGATACGCATCGTTTTGTGTGGCAGCCCATAGTTGCGTGCCATATGATCATATTGGCTTGATAGTTGGTTTGACATTTTGAACAATATCAGGCTAAGTTCAATTTTGTTCATCCTAATGTGCTCTTTCCATCGTGATTTAGCATCGAACGTAATGTATTGATATTTGACTGTATACACATACACCAATTGATAACTGATTCCCTTTTGTTTAGAAACAATTACAACTTGATCAACTTTCCAAAGTCTAAAAACATGTGTCAGAGGAATTGTTGAATTGAGTAGATAGGAGAGCTTTAGAAAATTGTTTACTGTTTTAGAACTTCTGCCATTATTAGTTTGAATCCTGATCCTTTTGATTTCATTTCCAGTTCCAGAATGGATATTGCTGGGATTATTGCATAATCTGGTCGAGCACGCATTTGTTTCATCTCAATCACTACCAGCCCATATACTACCGTTAATTTTAATGACGTAACGTAGTTCTTAGAGGTTTAAGATATTTCGTACTTTCCAAAGCAAGTAATCGTCTATTTTGTTAGCTGATAGTAGAGACTGGATTTGAATATTGACGCTTTCTCAATAACTCTGATTTCTCATTTTAATTGCACTTTTGAGATTGGTTTTGTCAAATGGTGAGTGTATTTTGTTCCTATTTCTGTCGTAACTTTCTTTTTCTGGTTAAGCGGATTTTGATTTCGATACATTATTCAGCACTATTATCTAAAATATAAGTATAGTTGGTTCATTCAACAAAGTAGCTTACCTACAACTAATGTAAGAATTGTTGAGGCACTCCTGTCTATACTTAAATAATTCACTTCCATGCAGAATTTTTCAATTTCAGATTTAATTAGTTTAAAATTACCTTAACTATAATTTAATTATATATTTTCATTTCAAAAGTAAAATTGTTATAAGTAGGCAATAGCTTAAGCATTACGCATTTATGTATAACAGTCTTTATTATATTAATCTTTACATTATGCTGCTGCATTACTTGCTAAATTACTTATTAACTACAATAACCATTGATCCGCTTCCATTTGTAATCTTCATAAAAGCAATTTTTGTACCTAATGCCACTTCTCACGCCTCACAAAACAGCTTGGCTGCTGTTAAATTGCAAATCATTTTCATTAGAGTTTCACTTGAAAATTATAAAAAAAAAAAAAAAACAAAAGCCTAATGCAGCGCCAACCCAATTCTGACCCTTACAAATTGTTAAGCATAACTAAGAATTACGATATTATTGTTTTACAAATGATTTTAATACCTAAGGGAAAAATGTGATACCCAACGGTCCAAGCAAGAAATAAAGCAAAATAAAATGCAAAAATACAATGAAATTTATGCGCATCAAAGGCGAGCGCTTATCATAGATAATACGTATTTATGTGCGGATATCCAACTTGCTGCTGCCAACTGAGTTTTCCATTGCAAAATTTGTTTCTAATTCCACAACTTTCATTTTGTAGCGAACCCTTGTAACCATTACGAGCACGCGCCATGCACAAATGCACAAACGAACACACATTATACTTAAGGAGCGGTGGCAGGGGAAAAATATTATTTTTTTTTTTGATAAAAAGAATGTCTTAGATATGCATACAATTATGGCGGGAGTTCTTCAAGCGTTTTATTGCGTGAAATTTCACATCATAAGCGTGGCTGCAGACAACAACAATAACGGCGTTGGCAACAATAACAACAGTGGCAACAAGTTGAAAGTAATATAAACTTTTTTATGCGCTTCGTTTAATATTAATCGAAATTTTTTCGCAACCCATAAGGGTTCTCGTGTATATATATATGTTAACAACAGTGTTGCCATACTTAAGTTTACAAGCGTCAGCTTTTGTTTTGCCACATTTTTCCGCAGCTTTTTTAGGGTCGCCCGCTTTAAAATCAGGATATTAATAACTTCTTTCCGTCTTACTTTTTTTCTCACTTTTTCTTCCCTCCCTCGTTTAGCAGCAGTCTCTGGTGCGGATAACAGTGAAAAGTCTTGTTAACAACTGGCTGCAAGAAAAAATTCCCCTTCGTCTGCTTAGCAACCAATTGAGGAGCGCCACAATAGCGCAACAATCTCGGCAAATTAAGCGCCTGTAATAAAGTGTAGTGCAGATAAACCACAATAAAGCGCCTTTGAAGTATTAATGTCATTATACTGCTGTTTACGAATAAACCAAAAAAAATGAAATAAAATGTGAGTATAAATAAATCCTTTCGAAATATGAATAGCCAGCGAAGCGCACAAAGCAACAAAAGTGCCGCTCGCCATTGAAGGCTGCGTTTGTTTGAGTGTGCAGGTAAGCACGCGTTGAAATTTCATTTATTTCTTGCCTTATTACGTTGTGTGTGTGTGTGTGTGTTCCATGTTGGTGCAATTGCATTAGTACTTATTACCCAGTTAACTATAAGGTGTGGTTTTTCTTTTTGAATCTGTGGCAACTAAAGTTTGTGAATGAAGCCTTACATTTTTAAACCATTTTTGACTTTTCTTCATTAATTGCTTTAGACAAATATACTTGGCAATCATTTTGTAATATTAAAAAAGATTTTTATGTATGTTCGAACCATTCATTAGATCTTTTGTCATCCGCCTATGGGCAAGATTTAAATAAGAGCTGAGGACTAGTTAGCTTCGACTTGCTCTAAACGATTATTAGTTTTGCTTTTATTTGAAATTATGCTGGCTCTTTGATTGAAATAATAACGCCAGTTGTTCTTCCTCCTCGCTCTTTGGCGCTAACTTAACATTCCAAGAATAGCCAAGTCCTTCTCCATCTGGTATTTCCAAACTGAGTGGAGGTTTTCCTTTTTCTTCGCTTCCCCCGACGGGTACTGCGTCGAACACTAAAGTTGGAGTGTGTTCATCCATTCGGACGACATGAGCCAGCGTAGCTGCTGTCACTTAATTTGCCGAACTATGTCAATGACTGATCAGGTCTTTGTTCCTCAGAAAGGGACTTTAGTTCCCAACTGATTACTCAATCGGAAGTAGCACCTATCGGCAAGAGTTATACTGCGTTTGATTTCAGAGCTTGTGCTGTTGTTGGTGTTAATGCTGGTTCCAAGATAGATAAAATTATCTACAACTTCGAAGTTATGACTGTCAACAGTGACGTTGGAGACAAACCGCGAGAGCGTCGACTGTTCGTTTGATGACAGAAGATATTTCGTCTTGCCCTCGTTCACTCTGGAGGAAGCAGAACTAACGGCGCGGGTGTTGAAGCCAATGATATCAATATCATCGATATGCCAGCTGTTGGCTCTTATAAGTATAATATTATACCTTCTCTATTCAGATCTGCAGCTCAAATTATTTTTCCAGGATTAGGCTGAAAAAGTTACATGACAGGGACTTCCCTTGTTTGAAACCACGCCCGGTATCGAACGGCTCGGAGAAGTCTTTTCCGCACCTGACGGAGCTTTTGGTACTGCTCAACGTCAGTTTACACAGCCATTTCAATTTTGCGGTGATACCAAATTCAGACATAGCAGAATAAAGGCGGCTCCTTTTTAATGGGACTTTTCCAAGACTTGACGCAGGGTGTATATCTGATGAGTTGTTGATTTTCCAGGTCTAAAGCCATACTGATAAGGTCCAATTAGTTTGTTGACGGTGGACTTTAATGCTACCCATAGTACGCTAGATAGAACCTTGTATGGGATGTTGAAGAGGCTTATCACACGGTAGATGGAGCAGATTGTTGGGTTGAACAGCTCGTCCTGCAATCCAATGGCCTCCCCCATTCAGCAAGCTGAAGAAGTGCTACCTCCATAATTTCAGTATGCTCTGGGCATCAGTCAGAGGATCACCAATGGGGTTTTACAAGTGTATACTTCGTTCTTGAAACCTTTTTTTAGTCGCCGCATCTTTTTGTAGAATTTTCGAGCAAATCCCTTCACGGCCAGCTTATTATGTTCTTCGTACTCACGCATTTCGGCCTCTAATGTTGTGGAAGTAGGCAATCTGTTTTCCCCTTCTCTACCTAGTTCTCATAGGTGCGCTCCAACGTTTTTAGAGAATATCCTTCTTGTCTTCGTTTTTCTTTTCCTTCGGGAATTGGGCACAAATCAGCGATATGTTGAAGAACTTCGCTGTTGATGTGTATGAAGCCTTTTTTTATATCCTTCTTTATCATTTAGATGCCAACTTGTTTTTGCCATGTATTTCGGGAACCTTCACAAATAATAGAGCTTTTCATGGCCTTGAGTTTGATCGATCATCCGATTCGGACAATTTATTCGGATGTTGTAGCGCAACCTTGTATAATAATCTCTGCCAAATTTTTTGAAGATACTATATCCTGTCCAGGTTATATAATTTGAAACTTAACAAAATCCTAGACTTTTCGAAAAAAAAAGTCAAAATTTTGTTAAAAATTAGATGAGCTTTGACCCGAAAAAATTATATTTTTCCCATAATTAAAAAACTGGAAGGTTATTGCGCAGAAAAATATAGAAAATCCAAGCAGAAAAAAATCAAAGCGTTCGGATAAGTCAGCTTCGATTACAAACTGCAGTTTGTTTGAAAGTAGTTTGAGAAAAATACTTTCGAGACGGCTCTAAACTCTACTCTCTTTTGTCATCTGGGTTAATGAGTTCTTCACACAAATTGCAACAATTTATAACACATACAAATAAAGCGCTTATTTTACGCATTTCTTCATTATATCCTACACTTCGTTAATGTTTTGCTGTAACAGTTAAAGCAAGATCCTGACGCTCGCTATTTACTGTTTGTTTTATGCCAACCGCTTTTGATTTGTTCCTCTCGCTTTCATATTTTATTTCATTTGCGTGATTTCAATGTTGAATTGCGGTAACTGTCACATGAGACAATGCTGCATGCCACACAAGACCACCACTCCACTCCTACAAGTCACTCAATGAAAGTGAAAGATAAATGCACAAGCAGCAGGAAAAACTGAAAATTTTTTCCACACACATAAACACACACATGCTGCTTGAGTTTAAGCTTCCTTAGTTGTAATGGATGCCGCATGGACGCTTGGTTAGGCAGCACAAATAGTTGCTTTTGTTTATTATCCCTTGCAAATATACGTTCGCGTGTGTTGGTGTGCGTTTTTGTTCTTCATACAGGGTATCATTGCCTCACCACCCATTTAACGAGCGTCACGTTTTGACTTTGATTTCATCCTCAGGTTTCATTTGAACGGAGCTCCCGCAGTCCACAGCGCCGCTTGTTCACTTTGATATAAAGCCATGACACCTTCACCAGCATGACCACTCCAAGATCCACATACCAGCACACAAGTGCACATATATGTATATTTATGTATATGTGTTTGTACCTTTACTTAGAAACGCTGCTGCGATAAATCAGTGTGTTTTATGTGTTCTCCTTGCCTCGCTGGCTTTTGGTTTTTCCTCGGCTTCTTCTTCACTACATCATGGCGCTGCTGTCACGCATATCAAACACTTATCCCATCTAACCATCGTCGGTGTGGCTTTATATGTCTCTGCTTGTCACAGCGCTCGTATTGCAAACACACACATAGACGCAACTGTACTTTTAAGGGATTTGTATAATGCAGGATATCAGCGTCGAATTGTGGCTTTCGAAAGTGTCCTTCCAGTTAGCTGGAAATTGAGTTCGATGAGGTTGAGCGATTTGAAATGAAATTATCACAATGTGCGTTAAGCAGCATTTAAATAGAGAAATTTCTACACCCCAACATTTCGACCAGAATTTGGCACATTTTAAGTGCAAATGAGGCTTTTGTGACTATTTTAATGATCGCAAATTTTGAAGTTATTTTTGGCTTATTTTTTTTGTTTTTGGAAAATGGTGTCATGTGATTTTAGAAATGTAAACATTTTAGCTGTTCACACATGATCATCCATCATTACGGAATCAGATTAGTTTCACAAATATATTTGAACTTAGCAAATATTTGGCTAGAAGCTAAAATTACTGAAAATGTGCTTGTTAAAAGTCAAACAGACTTATGAGCTAAGGTCTTCTTTTTAATTATGCATGTTCACGTGTATGTAAGGGAACCGAAAAAATTTACCGTCATCGACGAGTTTAAGCTCTCGATTTCATCGATTTAGTATTAATTCAAGAATAGTTTGGAGATCTATTTTTGATCGTCTGATCTCATTAGTTGGTCAATTTATCTTTCGGTTTTTGGGAATTTTTAAATTATATATAGTAGTTATAATTTGTTAACATTTTATTTATTTCTGTTACCTAACTAAGATATTTAAAGGCATTTTTCAAAAATTTTTCTCGAAAGTCAAGCGATTGCCACATAATCAAATAGGCTTTTGTTGTTACCATGATAATTTGAATAATATTGTAGAAAGCTTTCTTCTTCCGTTAGTTGTTTTTTGAGGTGTGCTGCTTTTTAGTTTTTGATTTTAAATAATGAACATGCCCTTATCTTCCTAAAAAGCTGCTCATTTGCGGAAATCAACGATATCATACTAATAAGTATATATTGCTATTATACAAACTGAATGATCAAAATGAAGTTCTTGTGTGGAAAACTATATTATTTCACAAGATATCTTCAGGAAATCAGGATCGGATTATTGTTCAACCTACGGTCTCCAACCATATTTCTCAAACCGAACCACTAATAGCAATTCAGCTGTCATACAAGCTCATACAACACATTTACGAATACATGTGTATCTTTTCCTATGCGCTTTTATGCCCAATAAAAGGGATATGGGTGGCAGCGCATTATAGGTTATAACGAAAGGTGATTTTTTTGAGCTAAGGATTTTCATGCATTAGTATTTGAGCAGATCACGTGGGATTCAGACATGGGTGGCAAAGAGAAAAGATGCTCAGTATGACTTTGACATTTCATCCATGAATAAAAGACTTACTAACGAGCAACGCTTGCAAATCATTGAATTTTATTACCAAATTCAGTGTGCAGAAAATCCGGCTTTTTTATCAGAACAAATTTTTGTTCAGCGATGAGGCTCATTTCTGGTTTGAAGGGCTACGTAAATAAGCAAAATTGTCCGCAATTTGGGTTGAAGAGCAAACCAGAAGCCGTTCAAGAACTGCCCATGCTTCCCGGAAAAATGCACTGTTTTGGTGGGTTTGTACGCTGGTGGAATCATTGGACCGTATTTTTTCAAAGATGCTGTTGGACGGCAACGTTACGGTGAATGTGATCGCTATCGTTTCGAATGCTAACAAACTTTTTTGTTTGCCAAAAATGGAAGATACGACTTGGTTGACATGTGTTTTCAACTAAGATAGGCGCTACCAAATGCCACACCAGCTCGCGATTTCTATGGCCATTTTGAGGGAAAGACTTCGGACAACAATCAATCTTCAAGAAATGGACCCGTAAGTTGGCCCACCACGATCATGCGATTTAACGCCTTTTAGACTATTTTTTGTGGGGCTACTTCAATTCTAAAGTCGACAGAAATAAGCCAGCCACTATTCCAGCTTTGGAGAGACAACATTTCCCGAAGAAATTCGGGCTATTCCGTCAGAATCTCTCGAAAAAGTTGGCCCAAAAATTTGGACTTTCCTTCCCGAATGGACCACCTACGACGCCAGCCGCGGTCAACATTTAAATGAAATTATCTATCAAAAAGTAAATGTCATGAACAAATCTAACGTTTCAAATAAAAGAACCGAATGAGATTTTGCAAATTTTATGCGTTTTTTTTTTTTTAAAATTTATCAAGCTCTTAAAAAATCACCCTTTAGTAAATTCGTGTGGCCAAAGTTAGCATTTTATCCTTTTTTTACACATTTTGGATTTAGTTTATACCGTAATGTTCATCGTCCTATTGACGATTTATTCTATTTGTTTTTTCTTTCCTGCGAATCTTGAACCGTTAGAATATTTTTAGTCTGCCTTCGAGTATAGTAAAGTTATGATTTGAACAAACTGTGGTACACTACTAACCCCCATACTTCATTTTCAATGCTGAAATTATTCTTTCCGCAAGTAAAAAACATTTTAATAACTTCTTGAGCCTGACTTTTTATAAACAATTATAATTTGTCCAAGACGTTTTTAAAAATAAATAAAATAAAATAAAGGCTTGTGAAGTAATTGGACGAATTGGTAATTGAGTCAATCACAATTTCGCGCTTACACTGTCACAGTAACAATAATAATTTAAATGTTTGGAGAAGAGTCTTCGACCAGACAGAAATGGCGCTACTAGAAATTAAACACATGATCATAAACCATATGTCTTAATTTTAAAAGATTACTTGCACAAATTTGACAGCTATCGAGAACTATTTTTTTAATGAGATATAGCACTTTGGTGAAAGCCACTTTTGTTATTGAAAAAAAAGTTATTCCGAAGGGAATATCGTGGGTAAATAAAGCGCTGCTTTTTGTGGGGGGAGTACAGTTGATTTGGATTGATCAAAGTTATTTGGACTCTGCATCAGGGAAATC